>NC_090742.1:118867974-118870474 GCF_036898095.1 Palaemon carinicauda | reverse complement strand
TCCGGCCGGGAATCAAACCCTGGTCGGCAAGCTTATATAGACAGTGACTAACCCACTTGGCCACGAAGAAAGATAAAAGTCAATGAAAATTCTACTGTACTTATACCTGTCGAATTCAGGTATTTTGTACTTAGAATTGAAATCAACCCATCTTCACCATCGTAGCTAATTGGTAGTTTGTTACTTGGCATTCAATTAATGATAAATTTTGCACATTTTTACGTGTTTTTCATATTCAAATAAGCCATATATATTTTTGATATATTAATGTCTGGATTCTCTTAACGACCTCAGGATCAGAGCCCCAGGCGAAATCACACAAAGACAAGAGCTTGGCTCCGGCCGGGAATCAAACCCTGGTCGGCAAGCTTATATAGACAGTGACTAACCCACTTGGCCACGAAGAAAGATAAAAGTCAATGACAATTCTACTGTACTTATACCTGTCGAATTCAGGTATTTTGTACTTAGAATTGAAATCAACCCATCTTCACCATCGTAGCTAATTGGTAGTTTGTTACTTGGCATTCAATTAATGATAAATTTTGCACATTTTTACGGGTTTTTCATATTCAAATAAGACATATATATTTTTGATATATTAATGTCTGGATTCTCTTAACGACCTCGGGATCAGAGCCCCAGGCGAAATCACACAAAGACAAGAGCTTGGCTCCGGCCGGGAATCGAACCCTGGTCGGCAAGCTTATATAGACAGTGACTAACCCACTTGGCCACGAAGAAAGATAAAAGTCAATGACAATTCTACTGTACTTATACCTGTCAAATTCAGGTATTTTGTACTTAGAATTGAAATCAACCCATCTTCACCATCGTAGCTAATTGGTAGTTTGTTACTTGGCATTAAATCAATGATAAATTTTGCAAATTTTTACGTGTTTTTCATATTCAAATAAGCCATATATATATTTGATATATTAATGTCTGGATTCTCTTAACGACCTCGGGATCAGAGCCCCAGGCGAAATCATACAAAGACAAGAGCTTGGCTCCGGCCGGGAATCGAACCCTGGTCGGCAAGCTTATATAGACAGTGACTAACCCACTTGGCCACGAAGAAAGATAAAAGTCAATGAAAATTCTACTGTACTTATACCTGTCTAATTCAGGTATTTTGTACTTAGAATTGAAATCAACCCATCTTCAACATCGTAGCTAATTGGTAGTTTGTTACTTGGCATTCAATTAATGATAAATTTTGCACATTTTTACGTGTTTTTCATATTCAAATAAGCCATATATATTTTTGATATATTAATGTCTGGATTCTCTTAACGACCTCGGGATCAGAGCCCCAGGCGAAATAACACAAAGACAAGAGCTTGGCTCCGGCCGGGAATCGAACCCTGGTCGGCAAGCTTATATAGACAGTGACTAACCCACTTGGCCACGAAGAAAGATAAAAGTCAATGACAATTCTACTGTACTTATACCTGTCGAATTCAGGTATTTTGTACTTAGAATTGAAATCAACCCATCTTCACCATCGTAGCTAATTGGTAGTTTGTTAATTGGCATTCAATTAATGATAAATTTTGCACATTTTTAGGTGTTTTTCATATTCAAATAAGCCATATATATTTTTGATATATTAATGTCTGGATTCTCTTAACGACATCGGGATCAGAGCCCCAGGCGAAATCACACAAAGACAAGAGCTTGGCTCCGGCCGGGAATCAAACCCTGGTCGGCAAGCTTATATAGACAGTGACTAACCCACTTGGCCACGAAAAAAGATAAAAGTCAATGACAATTCTACTGTACTTATACCTGTCAAATTCAGGTATTTTGTACTTAGAATTGAAATCAACCCATCTTCACCATCGTAGCTAATTGGTAGTTTGTTACTTGGCATTCAATTAATGATAAATTTTGCACATTTTTACGTGTTTTTCATATTCAAATAAGCCATATATATTTTTGATATATTAATGTCTGGATTCTCTTAACGACCTCGGGATCAGAGCCCCAGGCGAAATCACACAAAGACAAGAGCTTGGCTCCGGCCGGGAATCAAACCCTGGTCGGCAAGCTTATATAGACAGTGACTAACCCACTTGGCCACGAAGAAAGATAAAAGTCAATGACAATTCTACTGTACTTATACCTGTCGAATTCAGGTATTTTGTACTTAGAATTTAAATCAACCCATCTTCACCATCGTAGCTAATTGGTAGTTTGTTACTTGGCATTCAATTAATGATAAATTTTGCACATTTTTACGGGTTTTTCATATTCAAATAAGACATATATATTTTTGATATTTTAATGTCTGGATTCTCTTAACGACCTCGGGATCAGAGCCCCAGGCGAAATCACACAAAGACAAGAGCTTGGCTCCGGCCGGGAATCGAACCCTGGTCGGCAAGCTTATATAGACAGTGACTAACCCACTTGGCCACGAAGAAAGATAAAAGTCAATGACAATTCTACTGTACTTATACCTGTCAAATTCAGGTATTTTGTACTTAGAATTGAA
>NC_090742.1:118840474-118850474 GCF_036898095.1 Palaemon carinicauda | reverse complement strand
TTTTTAATTCAGGCATGACTTTCCTACGGTTTTTTCTGCCCTTCCCCTGTAACCGCAGCTGCAGGTTTTTGGGGTTTTGGCCAGAATCTCAGGGTATTTAGTCTGTGTTCGGTAGCTACCTGGCAAGATGAATAGAATTCTTTTGCTATGTTAGGCTACTGACATAGGAGGCTAGACCTCCTATGGCCACCCCAGAAGGGTCTGTACGATATGACCCTTCTTCCTGTAACCTAGCAGACTAGTCCTGTGTTAGTGGACCCTAGGCTGAGGAATAGAATTCTTCTAATGCTTAGGGGACACTGGCACTACAACCACGTTTCCTTACCATTAGAGGTGGTGGCGAGGGTGCTACCAACCTCTTATCGTATTAATCTAACCCTAGGCTAAGGAATAAAATTCTTCAGCCACTTGGGATAGTTCTAATACAGGAGCGGAGTTTGTTAGGTGGGGCAGGACAGGCTACGGCCGGCTCCTGCTGTACCTTTCACAGGAACCTCTTTTCCCTTCCCTTCTATCCCTTTATGTTGGCGAATCCCTGCAACCTTACTGTTGCTGGAGGGTTGCCGTGATCGACCAGACTCCCCCTCTTACAGTTGATAGCTGCCGGCCGGCAGTCATGACAGCTGCCGCCCGGCAGTCTTAACATCTGTCGGCCGGTAGTAATGACAGCTATGAGCTGCCGGCAATATTAGTTGCCGGCCGGCAGTAAAGACTACTGCCGGCCAGAAGTCATGGCTACTGCTGGCCGGCAGTCATGGCTGCTGCCGGCAGTCATGGCTGCTGCCGGCAGTCATGGCTGCTGCCGGCCGGCAGTCATGGTGACTGCTGGCAGGAAACAAGGGCAGCTGCTGGCCATGTTGGCTGTAAGTGGGAAGTCCCTTTTGTTTACAAAGGTTTTTCAGTTCTTTCTTGAATTGCTAGCAACAGTGGCTACTGCTGGGGTGCTGCCTACCATGCCGGCACAGAATGGTGCCTACTCAACCGGCAGTACGCCGACTGTACTGATACTGCCGGCAGTACTGGCCAGCGGTGCCGGCCGGCAGTACTGGCCAGCGGTGCCGGCCGGCAGTACTGGCCAGCGGTGCCGGCCGGCAGTATTGGCCAGCGGTGCCGGCCGGCAAGGTTTAGACAGATCCTTGCCGGCGACTGTACTGTAGCTGGATGGAAGCTTGAATTATATATTTTCCCCTTCCATTTGAACTTTCTTTCTGGAGAAGGTAGTAAAAGTAAACTTTTTTATCCTTTTACTGTATATATATATACAGTATTAGGTAGCCTGTTCTCCATGCTATCACTCTTTCTTTTAGCTAGCAGGCTAGATGTGCTAGCATTAGCTAGCTATGCCAACGACATGCTGGCTGAACTACAGTATATGTTTATACAGGTAGTTAGTATTTTTGCAGTATAGGCTATACTACAAATAGAAAGCTTCTGTATATTTTATACTAGTAGTGTTTTCCAATATATTTGAAAATCATACCCAAATATTTGTGGAACCCAATCTCATATTAAAAGAATTTAATTCTTCAATATTCTGATTAGAAATCAGTCTTCAGATTACCCTGCAATATTAACATTTTAAGGACTGGAGGTTAGACTCCTAACCCTTAAAGGGCAGAGCCATTATTCTCGAGTCTCTATGATTAGGAAACTCTATGTTTTAATTTTGTAAGGGGGGTCACAGCAAATAAGTTGGGTGGGATATATACAAATATATGTCTTTTCTTTCCCTAGTCCAGTTGGCATCATGCCAGCTTGACCGTACTGTCAGTTGCTCACCAGAAAGGCAACACATTGGCTGGATCATACTATATATAATTATACAGTAGCCAGTATATTGCAATATAGTGCATACTGCAAATAGAAAACTACAGTAGGATTATACAGTAACTATTTCTAGCATATCTTGGGTATCCTCATGCGAGCTTATACTGCAGCCGCTCTTACATTGAAGGAATAGTGTTTCTTCGTTGCTGATTGAGAAATCAGTCTTCTGTACCCCACAATATTTAGTATGAAAGGGACAGTGATGTATACACTTCCCTCTCCCTAGGGGTTAGAAAACCCCCCTTTCCAGTTGGAATTCCTTCGAAAAGGAAATTCCTATCATTGAATACTGAGGGGAGGTACCAGCATTTGCTTGCAAGGGATACACATGTATGTGTCTCCTACTATCCCTTTATAACTTGCTATCCTAAGCTATTCTGTTAAGATATGACCTTTGATATATTGGTTATCTGTGATATAATCAATCGTATACTCATTTTGTTTTCCTTTCTTTACAGGAGGAACGCCAGATGTCAAGTGTTGCAGTCTTCTGCAAAACTAAGAGTAAGAGTTTTTACAGACATAATGCATGCAGGTTTCGTGCCCCCTGCAATATTATTTCCGAACACATGCAGTATTGGAACCTGTAGGCCTGCAAAGTATGTCGGGCCCTATTTTCCGAAGGTTTCAGGAATCCCAAGTCGGTAGAGACTAGGGATGCAGCTCGTTTCAAGCTACGCAACTAGGTGAGAGGCTTTCATAAAACCTCTCCGGGACCTTACCTGCCTAATGAAAAGATGCGTAGGTTACTATTTCCAACAGCGAGTAAGGAAATAGTGGTACCCCAGACACGAGGTACATTTCCCGATGGCCAGAAAACCTTCGGGAAGGAGGGCAAAAAGTGCCCACGGGAAGAAGGGGAGTATGTCGGGGTGGAATTGTCTCCGTCCCAACAGGCTCATGAGCCAACGACATCGATATCTCAGCCTTCTATCCCTCTTTTAGATGGAATGAACCAGTTATGGGCCCAAGTCAGAAATCTAGTAGAACATTTGTGCAAACAGAGCACAAAGCAGGAAGCGAAATGCAAGGTAGAGCTTGGTAAAGCTCTACTTGTGGCTTCTAAAGGGTCGTACAAACGAATCGTAGATCAAGACCTTCCGACATGCTCCAAAACCAATCCCTGGAGGTTTGCGGAGCTAATGCCGATTTTAAACGGCAAACTCTGCATCTCGGAGAGGATGGGTGCTGTTCATTTGGACAAAATCTAGTTCTGGCGACGCTTTGACGCTTTCCTGAACTGTTTCATTAGACTGAAGGATGAACCAACATCAGGAAAAGGAACGGAATCAAAGGAGGTTATGATTCTCGACAATGATAAAGCACAGGCTATCCTATCAAGCAGCATAGAAAAGGCAGGTTACTCTGTGTTGAAGGTATCCATACCAGGTAACAAGCACTCTTCCTTTCTTGCTCCTGCTTCAATTTCATTCCCCTTTACGGAGAAGGCTTTCAAATATGTCACTGAGGCAGTAGAGACAGGTAAACCGTGTCTTACACACAAGGAGTGCGAGCCTCTGTCACTAGCATTTCCCCGAGAGGAGAAGAACTGGAAGGAGGCCCATTTCCCCTTTTCAGTAGGAAGACTTGAGGGGGATGTCGCCAGTCGACAGTTTAAGGAAAATCTTCCAAAATTATCTGAGTTTCTCCTAGAGGATGAACAAGAAACAAAGGAGAGACTTGCAGCCTCCTTATCTCTACAGAACTACATAGAGTTCTGTTCGACTCATCAAGATACCCCAGACATGCTCAAGGTCTTAGCCAAAATACAGATGGCTACTTTGATAAAAGACCTTTATGCCTTTATAAAGGCTAAAAGAACATGTAGGGAGTTTTTGTTAGGTAACGCAACAGCGAATCACGATACAAGAAAGCTAATATCTTCCAACATCTGGGGTAAAGACCTCTTTCTAGACGAGGTAGTCAAGAAAGTTATAAAGAACGCCTCCACGGAGAAAGTAGGACTCCTCCAAAAGTGGGGCATCCTTTCATAAAGAGAATCTTCTAAGGTTGTGGGTCGCCAACCCAAAAGGAAGATAGAGAGTTCTGGAAATCCATTTCGAGCTGTTCAACAACAATCCACAGTTGTAGTGACCGAGATGTCACAGCCAGACGGTCGAAAAGATATTCCTACTGATCAGTCAAAGCATAGAAATGCTTCTAGTAGGAGGGAGATTCCTTTAGGATCGCTGGACCTTCGATCCTTCGGTCCATGGCCTAATCAAGATGGGACTAAGATGAGAGGTGGAGATATCTCTACCACCAATCCCTCAACTCCTCCGATAATCCAAAACCCTCCTGGAGGAGTTTACCTGAGAGCTCTAGAGCATACAGGTGGTAAGGAAACATTAGTCCACTGAATTCCATGGAAGGGCGTTGGGAGTTTACGAGAAGGACTCAAGAAAATTCAGATTCATTCAGGACTTATCGCCACTCAACAAGTCCAAATAAAACAACAAGTTCAGGATGTTTATCCTCCTGAACATAAGGACCCCGCTGCAAAAAAGGGTGCCTATAGTCTTACCAGACCTGAAAGTTGTCTATCGGCAACTTCCAGTCAATCACCCTTTCCCCTCCTATCTAGGATTCAAGTTACACAAAGTAACGCACTTCCTAGGAAAGATACTTGTCAGACTAGACAGAATCCTAGCTGCCTTCATAAAATTAGCAGACACAGTCATGCAATATTTAAGCCTAAGAGATGTTCAGGCAACAATGTTCCTGGACAAGAGGCTGGGGTGGGCAGCACCCAAGGTGGCTGGTCTATGAAGCCTGTTGTCACTCCAACTCTCCTTTCCTATGGGAAGGCAAAAGGAGATGGCAAGGTCTAACAAGAGACTCCGGTAATCAGTCAGATTCCCAAAACGAGAACAAGGAGGAACCCTGATCTCTCTCCAGTTTGCAATAGAGGCAGGCCCTGTGCTAAGAGCACTGCTGCAAGATGCGCTAGGAGCCTGGAGAAAACAAGCATCAAACGCTCGAAGAGGCCTAAAAAGACTGATAGCGGTCCTTCCTTAATTGTTTCCCTAACAAAGGCCAAAGCCCGAAAATCCCAAGACCATGTTGATCCAGTCATGAGTAGGGAAACTCTCTTCAAGCAGATCAGACTGTCTACGGCTGATCTGGGACTCCGAAGCGATAACGAGACTCTGCAATCGACGATGCTAAGGAATGTCTCATACAGTCTAGGTGTAGTTAGCCATCCCTTACCTAAAGGGATGGCACCTGTCAGTAGTTCACATACAACTGATCCGCAATGTGACAGTGGATACTCTACTCACGCTCAGGGCGATAGAGTTAGAATGATCCACGGACGCAGACCTATTCTCTCCCAGATGGGAACAAGTCCCCGAACTGCAATCCGACCTCTTCATTATGAGCGCCGTCAAGGAACTACCTTGATATGTAGCCCCATACGAGGATCCTCTAATTTAAATGATAGACATCATGTCTCTGAAATGGAAGGGATAGACTTAGGATTTCCAGTTCATCCCGTCCAATCACCTGCTGAGAGTCCTCAACATGCTGAGATCCTTTCAGGTGGGAGTAGCTCTGTTGGCTCCCAGGTAGCCCAATAGCAATCTATCCTCCTTGAGGAAGGAACAGAGGCTTAGGCTGTCTTTAATTCTGAACCTGGGACGACTCCGAAAGGTTCAGAGATTAATTGCCTTCGATTTATTACAGAGAACCCAAACCCTTCATTGCATGATTTTTTTGCCCTAGCAGTTAAGAAAAGATTTGGGATCTCAAAAGGCCATATAGAATTCTTAGAAGAATATAAGTCTAAGTCAACTAGAAGACAATATGAGTCATCATGGAAAACGTGGGTTGCTTTCGTAAAAGCAAAAGGACCGAGAGAGATTTCAATGAACATCTGCATGTCCTTCTTTATCCATCTTCATAACCAGGGTTTGGCTGCCAACACGATAACAAAGTACAAGTCAGCCTTGAATAGAGTTCTTCTATATGCCTTTCAAGTAGACATGGCGAATAAGATCTTTAATAACATCCCGAAGGCATGTACGAGGCTTAGGCCTGCTGCACCACCAAAGTCCATCTCTTGGTCTTTGGACAAGGTCCTACATTATGCCTCATCCTTGAACAATGAAGATTGTTCGCTTAAGGATGTAACCCAAAAGGTTATATTTCTGTTCGCTATAGCCTCAGTGGCTAGAGTTAGTGAAATAGTGGCCCATTCTAGGGATGAGGGCCACATTCAGTTCTCAGAAACAGGAGAACTGAATCTTTTCCAAGATCCATCCATTCTCGCTAAGAATGAGCTACCCACTAAAAGGTGGGGTCCCTGAAGAATCTGCCCTCTGAAGGAAGATGTCTTTCTATGTCCAGTATATTGTCTAAAGGTCTATCTTCGTAGAACTTCAGACTTCAGGGGAGGACAGCTCTTTAAAGGAGAAACCTCTGGATCAAACTTATCCCTAAAACAACTGAGGGCGAAGCTCACCTACTTTATTAGTAGAGCGGATCCTGACAGTACTCTCGCAGGTCATGATCCGAGAAAGATTGCTTCATCACTGAACTTCTTTCAGTATATGGACTGTGAGCGTCTTCTTCGTTCATACACTGGATGGAAATCATCCAGAGTGTTTTACAAACACTATGCGAAACAGGTACATGAACTGAAACACTATGTAGTGGCGGCAGGTAGTGTATTAAAACCTGCCCCCTAATTACTGTTATAAACAGTCAATGGTTTAGGACTTCAAATGTCCTCGCACATATACTGGGTGAGAATCATCCAGAGTGTTCTACAAACACTATGCTAAGCAAGTACATGATCTGAAGCAGTGTGCGGTGACGTTGGGTAGAGTACTTAACCCGCCGTCTAATTCTACGATGAACAGCTAATTGACTGGGACTGTCAATTAAAGGGAGAAGGGGTCATCCCTCTTAGGGTGTGACCTCCTTTGATTAAGTGTTACCATGGTGACACTAGCTCTGTTCAAAATCCTAGGTGTGGAATTATACAGATAGCACTACTGCCGGTGTACGTAGTACACAGTGCCGATAAAGTAACCAGTACAGAAATTATGAAGAGAATTTGTTTTATAAATTTTCTTCAATCTGAGAGTGGCACTTAACGTTTCTTGCTTTCCAAGAAAGAAAGATAATCTCGGTACAGGTTACATGTATAGTTCCGTTATCAAGATACATTCGTTTTAATTACTAAAAAACGTCTATTAGAATGTAATTGCGTCCTAAATCGCCCAACAATTGCATGATTAAAAGTCCAGAGTATGTACTTTTGTATATTTGTATGCTCACAAACAATGGACTTAAGAAACACTGTTAAGTATTTGGTAATTTTCACAAACTATGAGACGGTTTGTTCATCTGGTGTATTCTTATGTTTGTCAATACAATATATGCTTTCCTTGATACCCACCGTTTTCTATTGTCTAGAATGACTCTTCCCTGTAGGGGGCAGGAAGCACTAACATCGGAGATGATTAGTGATAATGACGGATAACGATAACGTCATTTGTCTCGATTGATCCAAATGATCATAAAAAGGTTGTCCCAAGGATAAGGCACTGATGAAAATCCACAGATACATTAATGCTTTGGTATGCTTCCACCAGGACGACATGGCTTGAGGCCAAAAAACGGATTTTGAGCGAAGCGAAAAAAAAATTTTTGGGTGAGATCGCCATGTCGTCCTAATGGACCCACCCTTCTTTCTTAAAAGAAAAGATCTTCACTGTTCCCTCCCTGACGTGCTGTATCTGTAGCACCACACTCAATGCTACAAGGAATGTCCGCCATCTAGGGAATGGCGCTGGGGTGGTGGTCAATAGTAGTACAGGAACGGGGATAACCTTATTACGGCCCCCTTCTATTCTTTTGCCACGTCCCCCTCGAAGCATAAACGCTATTAGGGGTGCAGATTGCTATATGGCGTGTCAAGAATGCGTCCTCTGATATTATGCGATATCCTTGAGAAAATTTTAAGGATATTCGCTCTAAGAGTTAGAATTCTGGAACCTGAAGGTTAATTCTCTGGGAATATCACTGTAGCATAATATATCCCTTTGGAAGCTACCTTACGAACTTCCATCAGGACGACATGGCGATCTCACCCAAAAATAGATTTTTCGCTTCGTTCAAAATCCGTTATATATATATATATACATATATATATATATATATATATATATATATATATATATATATATATATATATATACATATATATATATATATATATATATATATATAAATATAAATATATATATATATATATATATATATATATATATATATATATATATATATATATATATATATATATATGCATACATACATATATATATATATATATATATATATATATATATATATATATATATATATATATATATATATATATATATATATATATATTTATATATATATATATATATATATATATATATATATATATATATATATATATATATATATATATATATATATATATATATATATATATATATATATATGTATATATATATATATATATATATATATATATATATATATATATATTTATATATATATATATATTTATATATATACATATATATATATATATATATATATATATATATATATATATATATATATATATATATAAACATGGAATGAAGTCCCTCTGCTCAACAGTCTATTATATAACTTGAGATGTTATAAGGAGAAAAAAATTACAGAAATAAAAAGAAGCAAAGAATTTAATTTCTCCGTGGAATAGTATTTCATCAAATTAATTTTCAACCATTTTCAGTATCATATTTTTATAAAAAGAGACAGAGAAATTATGTGACCAAAGATTGTTGGTACCTGTTATTAAGAGAACCTCTATTTTTTGATAAAGTAGTCGCTTGTCCAGTTTGTAAGTGGTAATTATACTAAAAAAAATATCTATTTTCTTCGACATCTTATGATTTCTTATTGTTTCCAATTAATCACAAGGATGGATGAGCGGATGTAACTATGGCTATCTCAAGAGAGAGAGAGAGAGAGAGAGGAGAGAGAGAGAGAGAGAGAGAGAGAGAGAGAGAGAGAGTAGTTTGGAGTTCTAGGAGTGGTATTTGAGCTTCTTAAAGGTTCTGAAAATTATATGAAAGTTTTATAAACCTTTGGACTGTCACTTATCGTAAACTACATTGATAACAGGCAGACACTGTAATATCAGAAAAGGCTGAAAGAGTGAACCAATGGAAAACATAGATTAAGGCGAAGCCTTTGTTTGCAAAAAAAGGGTTGTATATTACCCCAAGCTTACATTGTCTTTCCTCAATTATTTCAGTCATAAACATTATTCTAAAGTAAGATATTTCCGTGAAAATACGTACTTGATTTGGATCCATGATACAAATTTTCTTATTATACTGCTTGCACGAACGTCAGCACTCCCCAACAAACCAAGCTACAAACACACACACATATTTATATATATATATATATATATATATATATATATATATATATATATATATATGTATATATATATATATATATATATATATATATATATATATATATATATATATATATATATACATATACATATATATATATATATATATATATATATATATATATATATATATATATACATATATATATATATATATATATATATATATATATATATATATATATATATATATATATATATATATACAGCAATTGAGCGTTATCAAAACTGTTTCCTGAAAAGAAAGATTTTTATCAAAAATTATAAAGTACGTTTCATGTAATGGGAAGCGTTTGGAATAATTCCCGGTCTTGATATTCCTATAAATATCCAGCATCAAAACGCTCTCTCTCTCTCTCTCTCTCTCTCTCTCTCTCTCTCTCTCTCTCTCTCTCTCTCTCTCTCTCTCTCTCTCTCTCTCTCTCTCTTCATGAAAAAGAAATGTCTTTCAACAACGTTTCGGTGATTTATTTACAATAGCACTCAACATAGTAAGAGACAGAAAAAATACATTAAATGTGCATTCCTTTCGCCTCAAAGTCCCAGTTTTATTTATGGTAGAGGCCTGTCTTTGCAGACCAGTATTGACATTAAAATGGAGGAAAAGGAAAAAAAAAAACGATTTAAGTAGACACCGTTGAGGTATGGGAAGCTGGAGGGACAAAAAATATTGGAGTGATACATAATATGTAAAAC
>NC_090742.1:118824493-118826993 GCF_036898095.1 Palaemon carinicauda | reverse complement strand
GAACTAATTTTACGGGCTAGCTATTCATCTTTTTCAATACACAAATGAAATGTAATCATGAGAATAAAATAAAATATTTACTCTACTCTAGACCAGCTTTGTAGGGATATATATATAAATATATTTATTTATATATATATATATATATATATACATAATATATATATATATATATATATACATATATATATATATATATATATACATACATACATACAAATTATATGCATATATATGTATATATATGTTTATATTTTTATATATACATACATACATACATATATATATATATATATATATACATACATATCATACATACATACATACATACTTATCATACATACATACATACATACATACATACATACATACATATATATATATATATATATATATGTGTATGTATATACTCACAACACTCATTTATTTATATATATATATATATATATATATACTAACAACACTCATTTTTATTTATATATATAATATATATAATATATATAATATATATATATTATACTATATACTCACGAACACTCATTTTAATTTATATATATATATATATATATATATAAATATATATATATATATATATATACATATATATAATATATATAATATATATATTCACAAAACTCATTTTATTTATATATATATATATATATATATAGTATATAGGACATATTCAGCCAAGGCCACAGGAAAAATAAAAGAAGGCGTACCAAGCGCTTTCGTGTTATTTCAACACATTTTCGAGGTACAATGCTAAAAACACAGAGAACATCTAAGAAAGTAAACAATAAAAAACTGAAAAAATTGAAAACAAGTATTCAAAGTCCGGTTAAAACTAGTACAGCAGATACAGAGCAGTTCAACAGGTGATTAAAAAGAAACAATCTTAAAAATCTCGTTAATAACAAATGGGTCCAGTTTGTACATACCCTGGACTTACATTCATTAAGTCACTGTGATATTTGATAAAAGCAGATTCAAATTATATTTCTACGAGTTATACTATTACAATATAAAACAGTTTTTGCCCCCTTCCCAATGAATCATGTGATTAAAATTATTAATATGTAAAAACAAAGCATTCGAGATTTGTCCCGTTCTCACACTATATTTATGTTGTTTAATTCTGGTGTCCAGGCCCTTCCCAGATTGTCCTAGATAAAAACACTTGCAGTTCATGCAAGGAACCCCGTAAATGCAGCCCTGAGAAACTTTGGGAGAATTCCTTATTAGTATACTTTTCAGTTGTATTTAAAATTTAAAAACAACATTGATATTAAAATTCTTGCAAAAACTCGGAACCCTCCGTAAGAGATCATTATATGGTAAAACGAGCAACTTATGATTATTAAAAGCCATTCTCGGAGTTGCAGAATAAAAAGTTCTTTGTGCTTTTTGTAAAGCACATTCAATAAAATATTTAGGGTATCTCAATTTTTCTGATATGTTGAAGATATTTTCAAACTCTTCCTGAAGAAATTCCGGGCTGCAGATACGTAAGGCTCTTAAAAACATAGAGGAAAAAGTAGCCTTCTTAACTTGATTACTATGGTTGGAATAATAGTGAATATATGAATTTACGTTAGTAGGTTTTCTATACACTGAATATTTGAAGCCATTTAGAGTACGGTGAACATTTACATCCAAAAATGAAAGACAACCATCCCGTTCTTCTTCACAAGTAAAATTAATGGAAGGTACCAAATTGTTCAGTTCAAAGAGAAATGCATTTACATTTTCGGTTAGAGGCCATATGCAAAAAATATCATCAACATACCTATACCACAGAACACCACAAGGCAAAATATTAGGTAAAAATCTTGTTTAAAAAAACTCCATATATAAATTACTTAAAACACCTGTTTTAAGTAATTTATATATGGAGTTTTTTTAAACAAGATTTTTACCTAATATTTTGCCTTGTGGTGTTCTGTGGTATAGGTATGTTGATGATATTTTTTGCATATGGCCTCTAACCGAAAATGTAAATGCATTTCTCTTTGAACTGAACAATTTGGTACCTTCCATTAATTTTACTTGTGAAGAAGAACGGGATGGTTGTCTTTCATTTTTGGATGTAAATGTTCACCGTACTCTAAATGGCTTCAAATATTCAGTGTATAGAAAACCTACTAACGTAAATTCATATATTCACTATTATTCCAACCATAGTAATCAAGTTAAGAAGGCTACTTTTTCCTCTATGTTTTTAAGAGCCTTACGTATCTGCAGCCCGGAATTTCTTCAGGAAGAGTTTGAAAATATCTTCAACATATCAGAAAAATTGAGATACCCTAAATATTTTATTGAATGTGCTTTACAAAAAAGCACAAAGAACTTTTTATTCTGCAACTCCGAGAATGGCTTTTAATAATCATAAGTTGCTCGTTTTACCATATAATGATCTCTTAAGGAGGGTTCCGAGTTTTTGCAAGAATTTTAATATCAATGTTGTTTTTAAATTTTCAAATACACTGAAAAGTATACT
>NC_090742.1:118816993-118819493 GCF_036898095.1 Palaemon carinicauda | reverse complement strand
GAAAGTTGTAATTATGAAACATAAAAATAGATTAATGGGTAGGGCTATTCTACGTTGCATGGTTTCATGTGAAAATAATAGAGATCGACAATTCATTAAAAAAAAAATAAAAAAAAAATAAAAAAAAAATTCTCAATTACTATTTTTATATTTTTACGAAGAAAGTAATCCGAGCAAAAAGTTAGTAAATCAAAATTAGTGAAGAATTCGCAGATATATTAGAAACGAAACATTGGGAGATAATATACAGTTTACGTCGGAATTGCTATTGCATCTAAGTTTTCTGTTTAAGGTTTTAGGGACGATCATGAATGGCAGAGCCATCGGACACTAACAATGCCCTAGCTAGCAGGATAATGCCATAGCTAGCAGGACAATGCCCTAGAGACTGGCCAGATATACATATGATAAGCAACCTACCCCACTCTCTATCCAAGTTAGGACCAGCGAGGTTCTCTCAATGGTTGTTGATGACTCAGCAGATAGACCTATAGACTCCCGCAAAGCCCCCCTCCTTATCTTGAACGTACTCGAACCCCAGGCCCGCAGATTAATAGACAAGGACCTTTCCAAAAATGTCGGCTGTTTGAGCAATTGGCTGTTTCGGAACATTGTTTACATTAGGTAGGTCTATTGATCGCTCACACTTGGATAATCACAATTTATTAGACAAATTTTAAAATATATATTTTTGAAGTTGATATCTACAGAATAATTGATTATCTTTGCAGAAAACTTGCATAAATTTTAACTGGTTATGATCTTGGAGTTAGATATGTATTTAATCGGTCATGATGTAAGTAATAACTGCATGATGTAAGAAATGACATATATAATTCTATGTAAAATGTATATCAGAGGAATGTGATACGGTTATATTACTCTTTTCATATATTGCTAAGCCAAAAACAATGACATACTATGAACTAAGATATCTTTAAACATGAGAATTAGCATATCATTTATAAGTCACCCTGCTACAAAACTTGCATGCAAAAACATCCTTTCATCCTAAAATTCTCGTTTTAGTGTTTTTTTTTTTTCCTTTTCTTTTACAAAAAAACACATATGAGGTGTAAAATAGAATAAGAAGAAATTTAGAAAATTAAGTTCTGAGAAAGTCTATGCATGCAAGAATGATATTGGTGGGCAAGTAATGTTTAAATATTAGATCAGGCCTCGGCGTAAGAAAAGAAAAAAAAAATATGTAACTTCATTAGGAGTTTTATACTGAGATTTTTATTACCTCTTTTTTTAAGGAGTTAAAGTCGTAGTAATTGCCTGCTTCATTTTTTTTTCTAAATTTAGGATCAGGAAAAACAGAACGTAGCATTTTTCACCCAGTATCTCTTTGTACACACATACATACAATACATACACAAACATTATATATATATATATATATATATACACACACACATATATATATATATATACACATATATATATATATATATATATCTATATATATATATAGAGAGAGAGAGAGAGAGAGAGAGAGAGAGAGAGAGTGAGAGAGAGAGAGAGAGAGAGAGAGAGAGAGATCTGGACGAGCCGCTAGTGATTGTTGATGAATATACTTACTAAGGATAGTCAGTTAGTCTATCCCCAAGACACGAGACTGAAATTAAAACACGGGTAAGTATAGGATGAGAGCATTTGGTATAAAAAATGAGATTCTGAAACGTAAAATGCCATTTTCTCAAAAAAAACATATTCAATCATATGGTCCTACCAGTATTAACTTATGCATCAGAAACTTGGAGCTTCACTAAAGCCTTAAAAAAATATGCTAGTCACAACTCAAAGAACTGTGGTAAGAATAATGATAACACTAAGAGACAGAAAAAGAGCAACATGGATACGAAAACAAACTAAAGTCAAGGATATTCTAACAACATGCAAGAAAAAGAAATAGACATGGGCAGGACATATAATGAGATGACAGACAAAATATGGACATTAAGAATAACGGAATGGGTCCCTAGAGATTATAAAAGAAGCAGAGGAAGGAAGTAAAGACGATGAATTGACGAACTAAGAAAGTTTGTGGGTTTACAGTGGCACAAAAAGACCATGAACAGACGCTACTGGAAGGGCATGTTTGAGGCCTTTCTTCTGCAGTGGGCTAGTAACGGCTAATGATGACATTGATGATGATGATGAGAGAGAGAGAGAGAGAGAGAGAGAGAGAGAGAGAGAGAGAGAACTTGTCTCTGAGTTATTGAATTGAAATTCAATTTATCAACAACAAAATTAATCAAACAGCGTACAATAATTGGAAATGCAAGTCCTTTTTCCCCCGAAATCTTAAATTTATAAATCCAATATATATTGAAAGATGTGACCAAAATTGCTACTAATATAATCATGATTTGATTAATGCTGGCGCTTTTAAAAAACCTCAGTCAGATACATATTAGGCGAATAAGTAATTGTATACTTTTTTTCTGCTCTACCACATCTATTTGATATAGATTTATGAATAATAGGGGTTATT
>NC_090742.1:118809493-118811993 GCF_036898095.1 Palaemon carinicauda | reverse complement strand
ATATATATATATATATATATACTGTATATATATAATATATGTATATATATATATTATATTTATATATATATATATATATATAATATATGTATATATATTATATTTGTATATATATATATATATATATACATTTATATGGATACATATATATATATATATATATATGTATATATATATATATACATATATATATATATATATATATTTATACACATATGCATATACATATATATATATATATATATAGTATATATATACATATATATATATATTCGTGTATATATACATATATACATACATATATATATATATATATATATATTTATATTCATATATATATGTACATATATATAGTTGATAGTTGGCTTCCTCAATTTTAGTAGAAATAAAAGAGTCAATGCTGCTATCATCATCTTTATTCGGTAGCTTTCGACATAGCTTATGTCATCCTCAGCCTATCTGCAATTATCATTATGTAATATTAATAAAATTGATAAAAATCATCCTAAGTACATAGTTAGGAAGATATACTTCCGAGAATTGCCCAACTAGCTCTATAATCAAACTAATCAAGGAACATAAAACCATATAAAATACTTATTACACATATAACTATATAAAAGACTCAATAATTAATATACCTAATCACCCGCATGAGACGATGACCACCAACCCAGACCAGCAACCCATAGACCATACGGATCAATAGGTCACCGGCAACTGAACATGTAAGCCCTCATTCAAACTGGGTTTTGTCTTAAAAATGTATAAAGACTCTAAGATTTTCAGTTGAGTGACGCTACGATGTCTGTCTGTAGTTTTGAAATGTTACTAGGAAATGGCATGACCAGATTTAAATGCGTGGTCATGAATAGCTGAAATTGGCTTCTTATTTAAAGGTATATTGGTTCGTAGCGATCTTCCCATGTGCTCCGAAATCCTACACTGAAGCTGTCTAGATATGCTTCCAGTGTAGCACTCATTACAGAGTGCACATTGAAAAGTGTATATGACACCAGAACACAAGTGAGTACGCAGACTCCCCTTGTATTTAAAAAGTAAGCCAACTGAGAACTTGTTAGTAAAAAATTAGTTTTAAATCTATGTTGGGATAACACTTCCCCACAACACTTATAACGTCTTTTCTTAGTCTCTCCGAAACATAACCATAGTACGGAAAGGAGACATATAACTTCTTCTTACTGGCCTTTTGAATTACTAAATTTTGACTGTAAATTTTACCTAAAAACTTCTTGACTCGATTGTCATTGAGGTTCAGAGGGAACCCATTGTTAACAAAAAAATAGTTTTCGAAAATTTTCTTCCTCATGAAACCCCAGATAAGTTGAACATACATGATAACATCTATATAACAGTGTTTTTATCGAATTAATTTTGTAGGTTTTTGTTCCCGAACTTAAAAAAAATAGTGCTTAGTCCTGTAGTGTTAACTTATATAAATTTTTGGAGATATAAGATTTAAAATATTAATAATCTAAAAAACTAACAACAGTGTTTAACTCAGTATCTAGTCTGCTTTTAAATTAATAAAAAAAAAAATTATAATCATTTCAAATCTTATATCTCCAAAAATATATGTAAAGTTAATACTAAGACTATAAAAACCCAAGAAAAAATTACTAAAATCTTTAGGTATAACAAACTCACTAGATTCATTTGACCCTAATAAAGTTATTTTTAATCGCGCCAGTCGAAAGTTATCACCTAAGGAAGAAGGACTACTAGCATATGGATTGAACTCCAAACTGCCCCATTTTCGTATAAACTTTTAAAGACATTTTTTAGCATTCGAAAATTTATACTCATACCTTGACAAGGAGGTTCCACATGACGATCATGGATATGGCTTTAAACGGGCCATAAAAGACATTGCATACAAAACATTCTATGGTTTCAAGTCTCACAAAGTTTTTTCCCCCCATTTTTTCTAAAAAGGATATTGAAATCTTGAGAAATCTAGGTAAAGACTCAACTATAATTATAAGTAAACCGGATGAAGGTCATGCAGTTGTAATACTGGATAAAGCTGATTATCTAAGGAAAATGGAAGATATTTTAAATGATAGGTCTAAGTTCAGAGAGTTGGTGTCGGAGGACCCATTAATTCACACTTTAAATATGGAGAATAAAATAAACTACATAGTTCGGAATTGGAAGAAGGATGGCATATTATCAGACGAAACAGTCTCAGCAATGATGGCAATAGGAACGCAACCTGGTATTATGTATGGTGCCCCAAAGATTCATAAAAGAGGCATTCCTCTGAGACCAATTTTCAGCGCTATTAATACCTGCTCCTATGACCTGTCCAAGCATCTAGTAACTAAGCTCGCCCCTCTCACAGTAAATGAATATACCCTAAAAAATACTTATGAATTTGTAGAATGGATAAATTCTGTCGAAGATGCAAATAACTATGTTATGTGCAGCTTCTACATAGAAAGTTTGTTCACAAATATTCCTTTGAGAGAAACATTGG
>NC_090742.1:118794493-118804493 GCF_036898095.1 Palaemon carinicauda | reverse complement strand
CCATATTTTGACAATTATATTCTATCAACACTAACGTGAATATAGTAAAGGGACTAGGAAGATAGCAATAATTCAAAATTTGGCAAACTGGGAGAATGAATCTTATCCTGTTTAATTTCTTTCTCTCATGGCTTTTTAC
The DNA here is from genome assembly GCF_036898095.1 of Palaemon carinicauda. NCBI lineage: Eukaryota > Metazoa > Arthropoda > Malacostraca > Decapoda > Palaemonidae > Palaemon > Palaemon carinicauda. Next base: position 118,804,354 of record NC_090742.1, on the reverse strand, counting down.
CTCATAACATTGTATGGAATCAAGACCACAATACGTGTTGGGATGAGATGAGTTGTAAAAAGTTTTGCAGTTGGAAGGAAAAGTGAGAAATCTCGAAAGGAATTATCGCCTTCCGTTTGTCATAAATTATTCCAGAGCAAGAAATAAAAGAAGAAAAATAGTATCAGTCATATCAGAATGCATCCCACCTGCCACTGAAATAACTCTTAAGAGTTTTAAGCCGGTTCTATTGTTGCTAATGGATGTGCTTGAAACTCCAATATTACTATAAAAAGAACATACTGGGATATGATTTTTCTTATTAATGATTAATTAATGCAAACGTGTAGATTCGTCATTTAGTAAGTATAAATTTAGATTGAATAGTTTTCTGTTACAACGGCATTGTGCAAAGAAAAAATATTAATCAATTTCAAAAGCAATAAGCAAAAAAGTTGTTTGAAATCCCCTGGCCCATCGAAGAAAACGCAAATAAATAAAGGGTACCACAAAAAGCTGTCTAAATATTGTAATTTTGGAAGTTATTAGTACTCACATAACCGTTATTTTTGGGCTTTATGAAAAATCCCCATCACAATCGTACTTTTAATAAGAACAGAAAATAAGGTTAGTTTTCATTAAAACTTCAAGTACGCAAATATAAGCGACTGTGGAAGCTAAGCAGACTACAGGGTTATACAAGATATACTTTCCACCAATAGCCTTCGTAAATATTAGGCAGTCGATTTTTTTTATTTGGCTGTTTTAACTAGAGAAAATTACATATCTTACAAAATCATATCAAGCAGGCCTATGACTACAAGAATATTCATCGTATATTTGGACTTTTCATTAGATGTTAAATTAAGCACTCGACACTAGGTATCACTTACTAGATGAAAGACAGAGTGACACAAATGTTATCTATAAGAAAAAAAACATATAAGATGATTGAATAGGAGTTTATAATCATATTATTTTTACAACTTTGTATTGTTCGGAAGACTTTTAATATCTTCCCCTCAATACATCTTGCTCTAATAATAGGTGTATCAAACACCAGTTTATGTACTTTGTATTCCTTGTCTTACAGCAAACCAACTTTTTTACAGGGCATCACTAAAAGAGAGGTGTTACTTTCTATTTTTTGACAGAAATTTATATGAATTATTTCAGTAAAATTCCAAATGAGATAATCAATAGCTCAAAAACTAAATTCACCAACTGCCTATTGCAATGAAACGTCACTATGAAAAGATGCAGGAGCCGAATTTCAAAACTAATATGGAAAAATCATTACCCAATTGCTCAAGAAAAAACGTGCATAGATACAAGGTACAACAAAGATATTTTCGAAGCAAAGTAATTTTGGAAGGCTTTGACTTCTCACATTTCTGCTATTTTCTGGCTTTTTGCAAATCCATACCACTATCACACGTGCCTTTTAGGACCAGATTCTAATTCGAACAACAAAGTAAGTTTAATTATGGTTAAAACTTAAAGTGTGCAAATATTCAACTGCTGTAGTCACGAACAATGCATGGTTATGCAAAACATACTTTCCATTAATAGCCTTAAATCATACTAAGCAATCAATTTATCTTCAATGTTTTAACTTAAGAGAATTAAATATACCTTCATAAGATCATACCCGGTAGGCCCTTACCTCATAATACAAGAGAAAAAATGGTATATTTAGAGTTTTTTTTTTTTTATGTAAAGTTTGATGACTATTTCACACTATTATAATATTAACTAGACAAAAGACAGGGTGACAAAAAAGATATTTGTAGAAGAAGACTTCCCAAAAAGGAATAGAATATAATGTGTCATCTTAGTTTTGTGAATTGTATAAATAGTTTAATTTTAGCCTATATCTATGGAATGTTGTTGAGACATTTTAACCAATTCCGCTCATATAAATTTTATTTAGACTAAGTGTACAACACGCCAATGTATGGCTTTGTAATCCTTGCAAAAACATGTAAATAATTTCAGCAACATCCCAAATAAGTCAGTCAATAACTTAAAATCTAAATTGAATAGTTTCCTGCTACACAGAAACTTCATTATGAAAAAAAGTTTTTTTTGGAAAGTAATAAGCATGAACGTTCTTTCAAACCCCCTGTAATCTTAAGGGACCATCAAAGAAAACTTACACAAATACAGGGGGCTACAGAAATTTATTGTAAGCATTATAATTTTTGAAGTTATCAGCTACTTATATCATCGTTATTTTTTTAGCTTTATGAAAATCCTTATCACTACTCCACGTGTTTCTTTAGCCCAGGTTTGAATTAGAGCAGAAAGTAAGCTCAAGTTCGGGTAAAACTTCAAGTGTACAATTATGAATAACTGAGGTAGCCATGAAGATTACAGGGTTATGCAAAATATAATTCCCATCAATAGCCTTCAAAAATATTACAGCCGATTTATCCTGGATGTTTTAACTAGAGAAAATTACATATCCTATTCCAAAATCATATCTGGTATGTCTTTACTGCAAAATACAATAATATTCCTGGTATATTTGTTTCTTTTCATGTAATTTCAAATTATGTATACGTCACCTTAGTAGGCCTATCATTGAACAAACCGAAAACATGGTGACAAAGGTTATCTGTATATAACAGATCTTGACAAAAGTTATCTGTAAAAAACAGATCCCATCATATGAGTGAATAGAAGTTTTGGGTCATATCTTAGCTTCAGAAATTAGATAACGTGTTTTATTCTGTAACTTTGGACTGTTAATATCTTCACCTTAATACATTTTGTTCTAATAATAAGTGTATCAGTTTATGTACTTTATAGTCCTTGCATTACTGCATACCAACTTTTACAGGGCATCACAAAAAGAAAGTTATTACTTTCGTCTGTTTGACATAGTTATATGAAAATTATTTCAGTAAAATTCCAAATGTGATGGCCAATAGCTGCAAGACTAAATTTACAAACTCCCTATTACAAATAAAGGTCACTAAAAAAAGGGAGATTTATCTCAGAACTAAGTCCTGTGTAATGGAATCAAGAAAACTACATTGATACAGGGTGCCACAAAAATATATTCAAAGCATAGTAATTTAGGAAGGCATTGCCTTCTCATATTGCCTCTATTTCCTGACTTTATGGGAATCTCTACTGGTATGACAATGTGGCTTCCAAGTCTTGCTAGCAATTAAAACAGAAAATAAGCTTAATTTTGGATAAAAATTCATGTATGCCAATATAAGGGACTTGGGTAGCCAAGTAGAATACAGGGTTTTACAAAATATATTTCCTATCAATAGCCTTAAAAATTATTATGCAGTTGATTTTTATCTTTGCTGTTTTAAGTAGAGAAAAATGCACATTTTCTCATAAAATCCTATCCGGTAGGCCTATACCATGAAATACAAGAATATTCATAATATATTTGAAGTTTTTATTTATGTAATGTTAAAAGTATTCGACATTAGTATCATTAACAAGACGAAAAACAGGGTGACACAAAAATTATTCGCAGAAGAAGGCCCCCAAAACAAATTAAAATATAATGTAACATCTTAGTTTTATTAATCAAGTAAAAAGTTAATTTTAGTTTATATCCTTGGAATGTTGCGGAGACATTTGAACTACATCGGTTCTTCTAATTTTTGTTTAGACATTAAAGCCTACAATAAATAAATTTACATCTGCTTTGTACTCTTTACCTAAGCAAGCTGTCTAAGGCTACCCACTTGTACAGGGTACCCCCCCAAAAAGGATATTGTTCAGTACTTTCCTCACCAACGCAAAATTGTACACAATTTCAGGAATATTACAATTGCATCTCTCAATAAATATAAATCTAAACTGAATAAGAACCTGTAACACAGAAACGTCATTATGCAAATAAACCATATTAATGAATTCGAAAAGTAATATGCAAGAATTTTTCAAATCCCTGGTAACTTGATGGGGGCATCAAAGAAAACGTACATAAATAAGTACAGAGTACCATAAAAAAATGGTGTAAGCATTGTAATTTTGGAAGTTATTAACTACTCACATTACCTATTTCCAAGCTTTATAAACATCCACATCACTATCACACGAACCTTTTAAGTCCGGGTTTAAATCTGAACGAAAAATAAGCTTGATATTGTTAAAAACTTCATGTAAGCCAATATAAACAACTGCGGTAGCCATGAAGACTACAGGGTTTATACAAAAATATACTTCGTATCAATAGCCTTCAAAAATATTAGACAGTTAAATTTATTTTGAGTTTTTTGTCTATAGAAAATTACATATTTTCTGACAAAAACCTTTCCCGCATGCCTTTATCTCAAAATACAAGAATATTCGCGGTATATTTGGTGTGTTTATAAGTAATGCTAAATTAGGTATTCGACACTTTAGTGTCATTGACTAGACGAAAGACAGGGTGACACGAAGGTTATTTATAGAAGGAGACCTTCCAATAAGGATTAGAGGTGAATGCCACATCCTAGTTTTGTGAATTGGACAAAGAGTTTGAATTTAGGCTATATCTCTGGAATGTTAACACATTTTAACTTCATATGCTCATCTAAATCTTGTTTAAATATAAAGTGTTTACTACACTAATGCAGGTGCTTTGTAATCCTTGACTAAGGAAACCCACTTTGTACAGGGTGGCCGAAAAATGAATAAAGTAGGTGGTTCTTTCCTCTCCAACACGAAAATATATACACATAATTTCAGCAACATCCCAATTGCGCTAGTCAATAAATACAAATCTAAATTGAATAGTTTCCTGTAACACAGAAACGTCATTATGCAGAGAAACAATATTAATAAAATTGAAAAGTAATAGGCAACAGTGTTGTTTTACATCCAGAGTAACCTGAAAGGGACATCAAAGATAACACAAATAAATACAGGGTGCCAAAAAAAAAAAAAAAAAGATATTCAAAGAATTGTAATTTTGGAAGTTATTAAGTACTCACATTACTGTTACTTTCTGGTTTTATGAAAATCTGTAACATTACTACAGCAGTCTTTTTATATCCATCTTTCAATTAGAAATGATGATATGCTTAATTTTGGTTAAAACTTAGAGTGTGCAGACATATAAGCCCCTGCGTAGCCACTAAAAATACAGGGTTATGCAAAACAAACTTACCATCTATAGCCTTTAAAAATACTAAACAGTCGATTATTCTTGAATGTTTTAACTAGAGAAAATTAGAAATTTCTCGCCAAATCACATCCGGTAGACCTTCACCTCAAAATACAGGAATATTCATGGTATATTTAGAGTTTTTATATATAATGCTAAATTAGGTATTCAACACTTTAGTTTTATTGAATATACGAAAGACAGGGGACACAAAAGTTAGTTGTATGAAAGAGGACCCAATGGAATGATTGAATAGAGGTGTTTGATCATATTTTAGCATTGGAAATTGGATAAAATGTTTAATTTTATAACTTTGGAGAGTGCGTAAGACTTTTAACATCCTACCCTCAATATCTCTTATTTTGATAATAAGTGTATCATACACTGTACTTTATAGTCCTTACCTTACAGCGCACCTACTCGTACAGGGTATCACAAAAGGAAATTTGGTGTTAGTTTCTTCTCTTTGACAGGAATATATATAAATTATTTCAGTAAAATTACAATTGTGATAGTCAAAAGCTGCAAAACTAAATCCAATAACTCCCTGTTACATAAAAACGTCACTATGAAAAAATGATATACATCCAAAAACTAATAGGTACAAATAATTATTCAAATGCTCCAGCCCTGCGTAAGGGCTTCAAGGAAAACGTATATAGATACAGGGTGTCACAATAACGTATTTCAGTCAAAAGAATTTTAGAAGGCTTTGCATTCTCACATTTGCCTATATTTTCTGGCTTTATGAAAAACCCTTACAGGTATCACACATGATCTCTAGGTCCAGCTTTCAATTAAAACGGAAAACAAGCTTAATTTTGATTTAAACCGCATATATGCCAGAATAAGCGACTGGTAGCCACGTAGCATACAGGGTTAAACAAAATATACTTTCCATCAATAGTCTTAAAAAACATTAGACAGTTCATTTATCTTGAGCGTTTAACAAGAGAAAATTATATATTCTCTCACATAATCCTTTCCTGTAGGCCCTTACCTCAAATTACTAAAATATTCATGGTATATTTGGAGTTTTATGAATTAATGTTAAATTAGGCGCTCGGAATTTCTGTATCATTGACTAGAATAAAGACAGAGTGAAACAAAAGTTATTTTTAGAAAAAGACATTCCTATAAGGATCAGAGGTTGATGCCATATCTTAGTTTTGTGAATTGGATAAAGAGTTTAAATTCAGCCCATATCTCTGGAATGTTGCGAAGATATTTTAACTTCTGTCCATCTAAATTTGTTTAGACTTTGAGTGTATTATACGCAGATATATGTGCTTTGTAATCCTTGTGTAATGAAACCCACTTAGTACAGGGTGGCCAAAAAAATTAAATTGGGTGGTACCTTCCTCTACAACACGAAAGTGTGCACATAATTTCAACAAAATTCCAAATATGTCAGTCAATAAATACAAATGTAGATTAAGCAGTTTCCTGTAACAGAAATGTCATTATGCAAATAAACAATGTTAATGAATTTGAAAAGCAATACGCAAGAATGTTGTTTGAAATCCCCTGTATCATGTGGAGCCATCAAAGAAAACGTACATAAATACAGGGTACCATAAAAAGTTATTAAAAAAATTGTAATTCTTGAAGTTATTAAATACTTCCGTTACCGTTATTTTGTGGTTTTAAGAAAATCTATAACATTACCACATGTGTCTTTTTAAATCCAGCTTTTAATTAGAGCAGATATGTTTAATTTTGGTTAAAACTAGAAGTATGCAGACATATAATCGTCTGCAGTAACCACGAAAAAGACAGTGTTATGCAAATCATACCTCCCGTAAATATTCTTAAAAAATATATCAAACAGTCGATTTTTCTAGGGTGTTTTTAACTAGAGAAAGGCACAAATTATCTCACCAAATCGCATTTGATAGGCCTTTACCTCAAAGTACAAGAATATTCATATTATATTAGGAAATTTTTCCTATAATGCTAAATTAGATATTCGACACCTTAGTATCATTGACTGAACACATCACAGGGTGACATAAAAGTTATCAGCAGAAAAAGACATCCCAAAAATTAATGAAATATAATGTCACATCTTAGTTTGATTAATTGGACAAACAGTTTAATTTTAGCTTATATCTAGGGAATGTTTTGGAAACATTTTAATTACACCCGTTCGTCTAAATATTGGTTAGATATTAAAGTGTACAATATGCTAATGTATGTGCTTTGTACTCCTTACCTAAGCAAGTTGCCTAAGTCTACTACTTGTACATGGTACACAGTGCCCAAAAGAGAAATTGTGTGGTACTTGCTTCACCAGCGCAAAAATATACACAATTTCAGCAAAATCCCAAATAAGTTAGTCAATAAATACAGATGTAAATTGAATAGTTTCCTATTACACAATCGCCATTATTCAAGGAAACAATTTTAAAGAATTTCAAAAGTACAGTAATTTACAAACATGTTTGAAATATCCAGTATCCTGAAGGGGTCATCAAAGAAAACATACATAAATACAGGGGTACCACAAAAATATATTGTACGCATTGTAATTTTAGAAGTTATTAACTACTCATATTACATTATTTTTTAATTTTATAAAAAAACCCTATCACTATCACACGGGTCTGTCAAGTACAGATTTAAATTAGAACAGAAGATGAACTTAATTTTGGTTAAAACTACGTCTGGAAACATGAGCGACCGAGTAGCCACGAAGACTAGTGTTATGCAAAAAATACTTCCCATCATCAGCCTTGAAAAATATTAGATAGATGGTTTACCTTTGGTGTTTTAACGAGAGATAATTGCATATTTTCTTATAAAATCATATCCTATAAGCCTTTACCTCAAAATGCAAGAATACTCGCGGTATATTTGGAGTTTTTTTAATTAATCCTAAATTGTGCAGTCGTCACTTTAATATCCTTGGCTTGAGGAAAGACAGGGTGACACAAAATGCATCTGTATTATTATTATTATTATCATTATCATTATTATTATTATTATTAGTAGTAGTAGTAGTAGTAGTAGTAGTAGTAGTAGTAGTAGTAGTATTAGCTAATCTACAAACCTAGTAGGAAAAGCAAGATGCTATAGGAGTCAAAGAGAGTTAAAGAATTATTTTCAATGCTGAGATCCGGATGTTGAGGAGGCACTGTCCTTGTCCTACTTACTATTATATTTTGAGTTTAATTAGGATTCAAATTGATGCCCCATAATTTGCACCATGCTCTAATTTTGGCTAGATCTCTATTAAGGGATTCAGCAACCCTAGATCTACATTCAGGAAAGAGTGTAGCATCATTTGTATATGCAACGAGCTTCTTATCTATGTCAAACCACATGAAATGTGTATAGAGTATGAAAATAATGGGCCATGAATACTACCCTAAGAAACATCAGATATCACATTTGTATACTCAGTATGAGGCCTATTAACAAAACTCTTTACTATCTATTACTTAAAAATTCAGTAATGAGGGTGAGAAACGACACACCCACTCCCAACTGTTTGAGTTTGAAATCAAGGGCGTCAGGATTAACACGGTCAAAGGCAGCACTAAAATCAATGACAATTATAAGAACTTCCTGACCGTAATCAAGGGCAAGGGATTTCTGTACAGCAGTGGAAATTGTGAGAAGGGAATCCCATGCTCCAAGGCCTTTACTGAAACCAAATTATAAACTAGGGAGCAGATGCTTATCTTTAGCAAACCAATTAATACCTTTTGCCAAAGGACGTTCAGAAACTTCATATAATTTGGGAGTTGTGCAAATTGGGCAGTAATCAGTTGAACTTGAGCTACAATAACCACATTAACAAAGTGGAGTAACATTACCAATTTTGAAACAAGTGCTAAAAGCTCCTCTTCTTGCTAACTTGCGCAAAAATAACAGATAACTTTGGAGCTAAAAAATCTGCAGTCTTTATGAAAAACAAAAGAAAAATACCATTTGGGTCTACACCTCCATAAGCATCAATATCCATCAAGTGACCTCAAATTTGATTTGATTGGAAAGCTAAACTAGTTAGTTTACCCTCAGGAAAGCAGGAATAAAGAAGATCAAGTTTCTCATTACTTTGCTTACTGTCAAACACATTAGCCAAAAGGATTGCCTTTTCCTTCAGACAGTGAGTGACTGAGCCATCTGGTTCAAGTAAAGGAGAAACTGTTGCATCTACATCAAAGAGGACAGATTTAAGGGTAGTCCACCATTTAAGTTACTGGGTTGTACCAGAAAGGATTTCTTTTATTGTTGAATTGTATTCCTTTTCAGTTGAAGCATAAACTCTCTGAGCAAAAACTCTAAGGTGAGTATAGTTATTCCAGGTCAAATCTGACCAGTTACCCTTCTAAAGATGATATGCCTCCTGCTTCTCCAAATAAGCACAGCACGTCTTTCAATCATCATTGAACCATGGTTTGTCTTTAGCATACAAGAAGGGATACGTCTATCAATTATGTTGACTAGATTCTCATTCAAAGGGACAACAGGATTAACACCACAATACAATTGTGGTGAATTCAAGGCTAAAAGATCACTAAAAATGCAATTCAAGTGTGCTTGTGATTTCATATACATCTTATATGAGTATTACACATCAGGGTCGGTTGCTCAGTTTTTATTACTAATGAAATCAAGGCATGATCTGATATCCCAACTGGAAAACCAACCTTACTTGTTATAACGCCAGGGGAGTCTGTGTATACGAGGTCCAAGCAGTTTCCATACCTGTGAGTAGCTTCACTTGTGATTTGCTCACAGTCTTATTC
>NC_090742.1:118766993-118771993 GCF_036898095.1 Palaemon carinicauda | reverse complement strand
TACAACTCACACGGATTTCCTGACCTCCTTTACGGATAGCATGTGTTTCTAGCGTATCTTAAAGGCCATTTGGAGATATGTTATCAGATCTGTATATCTAAAGTAACTGATCACTTCCTCGGTAGCATAACTTGACAACAACTTCTTATAAGTACTCGGTAAGAGATTTACTGTCCTGTTATTAGCACAATAAATGGTACCTGTAATCAGGTAGTTAAACCGATGGATCTTGAAAAGTTCTAACTTGCAGCGAATATTTTCCTGTTGAACAGGTTAACAGAAGTCTCCTTCTATAGGTTATTTATGAAAGATCCACTTAATGTTGTTGCTGTTCTTAAAATATTTTATTTTAATTGTTCATTATTTCTTTGGTAGTTTATATGCTTCCTTATTTACTTTCCCCGCTGGGCTATTTTTCTCCTTTGGAATCCTTGGGCTTATAGCATCCAATTTTTCCATCTAGGGTTGTAGATTAGCTACTACTACTACTACTACTACTACTACTGCTGCTGCTGCTGCTGCTGCTGCTGCTGCTGCTACTTCTACTACTACTACTACTACTACTACTAACAATAATGATATGAAGAAAAAGAAATTTAGATCTCCGCTTATGGATATTGCCAACATTCAACTAAATTCTACGTACATCGTTTCCCACTTTTTATTATGTTGACTGTACAATGATTGATGAAAAGTGTAATGTTGATCCAGAATCATGATCTTGATCCTTTCACTTACAAAATTCAATGTTTTTTTTTTTTTTTCTAATGCATATTATCTATCCATTATTAAAATTTGATAAAAATCCAATGTGTCAATTTCTTTTGACGCAATCTTTAAAGTTGTGAAAAACGCAAATCCCGTACCAGATCACCTTCTAAAGTTAATGGAGTCATCCTTGGCCTAAGATCTATCTGTGGGGGAGATTTCGTCTAAATCTGTTGACTAGTATTGACGTAATACTGATGCAGACACACAGACAGGTGAATAATTGAATAGATAATCCTGTTCACAGAGACACATAAAGTAAACAAATAAATAAATAAACCGACTTGAAAATATAACCTCCTTTGCGGAGGTAATAATATTAGCACTCCGACAACCATTGTCTCCTCGAATAACATTATAGACCCTATATTAGGGCGCCTTGCGTCTATGAATGGGACAAATGCCGATTGTACATTATCTTACGGTTTGGGAATGAAAATCTGATTCATTGTCAAATATTGTTCATCATAAACACGTATTGCGTTATGGCATCAATTTAATCTGAGAGATGATCGTCACTCCGTTGGATTTCCTAAGATCCTATTAACAAATCTCTTTTTTTTTTTTTTTTTTTTTTTTTTCTCGAACGGCATTGTGGGAAGCAGGTAGGATTGAATTTATTTATGTGTTACGTTATGACAATGTGCATCTTTTTCACTGATATCTTGATATCATCATTATGTAAATCTTCACAACAAAATAAATGCCGTGCCTAGATGGCTATATAATTCATGTATCTGTAGCCACGTAAGGACTATTTGTATTCAAGACTCAGGTACTCCCTCTCACAAGTCATACCCTAGTGAGTGGGGCTACCAGGAGAAGTACACTTGGAAACAGCAATCTCACAAAAATTGTCAAACCAGAGGGTTGTACTTAGGAAGGGGTGGGTGGGAGGTGAGAAGAGTTGAATCTGTGTGTGTCCTTTTAAATTTAGATGTTCATGTCACCTATGAGGATTTTGGTACACCAGTAACACTAGTATATACATGCATGCATACATACATTATATATATATATATATATATATATATATATATATATATATATATATATATATATATATATATATATATATATATATATATATACATACATATATATATATATGTATATATATATATATATATATATATATATATATATATATATATATATATATATATATATATATATATATATATATATATATATATATATATATATACACGCACAGTTCCTCCTTTACTTAAAACAGATGGCTCAGTCACTCACTGTCAAAAGGAAAAGGCAACCCTGTTGGGTGATGTTTTTGACAGTAAACAAAGTGATGAAAAACTTGAACTTCCTCATTCATGTTTTCCTGAGGCTAAACTAACTAGTTTAGCTTTTTGATCTCGTAAGATTAAAGCTCTGTTGATGGACCTTGATGCTTAGGGAGAGGTAGACCCAAATGGTATTTTTCCTTTGTTTTTTATAAAGACAGCAGATTTCTTAGCTCCAAAGTTATCTGTTATTTTGCGCAAGTTAGCAATAAGAGGAGATTTTAGCACTTTTTAGAAAATTGGTAATGTTACTCTTCTATGTAAATGTGTTTGTGGTAGCTCAAGTCCCACTGATTACCGCCCAATTTCCATAACTCCCATATTATCTGAAGTTTTTGAACGTCTTCAGGCAAAACGTCTTAATAGGTTTGCTGAAGGTAATCATCTATTCCCTAGTTTGCAATTTGGTTTTCGTAAAGGCCTTGGATCATGTGATGCCCTTCTTACAATCTCCAATGCTGTAGAGAAATCCCTTGATTGTGGTCAGGAAGTTCGTATGATGCGGCCTTTGACCATGTTAATCATGAGGCCCCTGTTTTTAATCTCATACAGTTAAGAGTGGGTGGGTCGTTTCTAAGCATTATTATTGACTTTTTAAGTAATTGATCTCAAAGGGTTGTTGTTGATGGGCACCATAGTAAGTATAGGAATGTGATATCTGGTGTTCCACAGGATAGTGTTCTTGGCCCATTACTTTTCCTACTATATACACATGACATGTGGTTTGGCTAAGAAAACAAGCTTGTTGCATATGCAGATGATTCTACTCTCTTTGCATCAATTCCATCCCCTGAATGTAGATCTGGGGTTGGTGAATCCCTTAATAGAGATTTAGCTAAAATTAGTGCATGGTGCAAATTACGTGGTATGAGGTTGAATCCTAATAAAACTCAAAGTATGATTGTAAGTAGGTCAAGGACGGTGGCTCCTCAACATCCAGATCTTAATATTCATAATGTTTCTTTAAATTTGTATGACACTTAAAATTTAGGTGTGATTCTCGACAGCAAATTTACTTTTGAGAAACACATTAGGTCGGTGTCTTTTTCAATTGCGCAAAAAAAAAAAAAAAAAAAAAAGGCTTTTGGAGTAAGTCTTACAATTCGAAGATCAATCTATTCTGAAGAAATGTTTTAATCCATTCATTCTACCTTGTTTTGAGTATTGTTCTTCTGTCTGGTGTTCAGCTGCTGATTTTCATCTTAATTTATTGGACAGAAACTTATGGTTTATTAAATTTCTTATTCTTGATCTTGATATTAATCTTTGGCACCGTCGTTCAATTAGTTCATTATACATGTTGCATAACCTTTTTCCTAACTCTGACTATCCTTTAAATTCAGATCTCCCTGGAAATTCTATCCTGTTCGTAATACTAGGCAGGCAGTTAATTCTAATAGTCAGGCCTTTTCAATCTTGAGGCTCAGTACTACACAGTATTTTAGAAGTTTTATTCCAGCTGTTACCAAGTTGTGGAATGATCTTCCTAATTAGGTAGTTGAATAAGTAAAACTTCAAATGTTCAAAGTTGGAGCAAATGTTTTTATGTTGACCAGGCTGACATGAGTCTTTTTATAGTTTATATATGACATCTGTTTTTGACTTTGTTAATAGTTTATATAGGACATACCTGTTTTGACGTTGTTACTATTTTTAGAAGGATTTATTGTTAATTTATTCTCATCATATATTTATTTCCTTATTTCCTTTCCTTCACTGGGCTATTTTTTCCTATCGGAGCCCTTGGGCCTATAGTATCTTGCTTTTCCAACTAGGGTTGTAGCTTAGCTAGTAATAATAATAATTATATATATATATATATATATATATATATATATATATATATATATATATATATATATATATATCAAAAGAAAGGAAGGAGCATCAAATTGATGAAACAAAGATTTGGAACAGAGTGTTAACAGATATATGCTTTGAAAAAAGTAAGTGGAAATATCAAAAAAAAAAAAAAAAAAAAAAAAAAAAAAAAAGACGGAGTGACGAAGATTCCAGAGGATTTTTATAGAATGACGTTGCAGTTATTAGTTCCCTACAAGACACTAGCCTTGGACATGCCCTTCCACTCCCATCTGTTTATGATAATTTTATGCCAATCTATGCGATCAAAGTTTCTTAGCTCGTTAATCTCTTCCTTACTTTACTTCGTTTAGTCCATCTATTATCTGTCATTCTCCTTATATGTCCTGCCCATGTCCATTTTTTACATGCTCTTAGAATATCCTGTACTTTTCCTTTCTTTCGTATCCATGTTGTTCTTTTTTCTGTCTCCTAGTGTTAATTGTATCAATATTCTTTCCATAGCTCTTTAAGGTGTAATTAGCTTATATATTAAGGTTTTAGTAAGGCTCCAAGTTTCCAATACAAAAGTTGTGATTGGTAGGACCATCTAGTTGAATGATTTTCCTTTTAGAGAAAGTGGCATTTTACTTTTCATAATTTCATTTCAGTTATCAAAAGCTCCCTATTTTCAGTTTTATATCTTTATTTTTTTCTATTCAAATCTTCTGTCATCTTTTGCAATTCCTCCTATAATTCAGTAAATAAAACTACGTCATCTTCAAATCTCAAGTAAAAGTATACCATATTAATGTTGATTCCTACGGTTTCCCATTGTAAATTATTAAAAACTCATTCTAGGTACGCTGTAATTTTTGCAGGAAAGATTGGGTTTCCCTGTCTAATGCATCACTCCATTGGAATTTTCTCACTATCTTTATGTAGTGTTAGGATTGCTTCACTACCCTCATAGATATCTTCACGTGTTCCATAATAAGATTCATCTCATGCTTGCTTTGGAAAGACTTTCATAAAGGTTTAATTACTGCTGAACTTTTGACAGAATCAAAAGCTTTCTCATGGTCTATTAATGCCATGTTTTGGTAGGATTTTATCAACGAAAATCAA
>NC_090742.1:118717687-118735187 GCF_036898095.1 Palaemon carinicauda | reverse complement strand
GTGGAGACGTTTTGATTAGAAAGCTTAAGAAATAGACGCTGGCGAAATCTATCCGAGGCTCTTTGCGTCAATAGGTGTAGGGGAAAGTGATGATGACGATGACAATGATGATAATGATCATGATGAGGATGATGTAATATATATATATATATATATATATATATATATATATATATATATATATATATATATATCCCTTTCTGAGTGGGGATACCTTAACCTGCATGGTGAGAGGGTTTGCCTATCGACATGATCAGCAATACTGTACTAGTCAGGGCCATCCATACTAGGGTGTTGTTCTGAGCAATCATACGAATATCTCCCACCATCACCAATCCGCACTGGCCAGTTTGATGATGAGAACTGGCCAAACCCTATACATGAATGACTTGTCTGAGGCCTTTATCCTACAGTAGACTTGAAATGATTGCATTTGCTCTAATTATACCGTATAATTACAACTCAGAAAGCTATGATAAGAATAATGATGGGAGTAACAATAAGAGAGAGAAAAAGAAAAACGTGAATAAAAGGGCGAACTAAATTAAAGGATAGTCTAACAACTTATAAGATCAAGAAATGGAAGTTGGCAGGACATATAATAGGAATGACGAACCAGAGATGATCATTAAGGATAACAGATTAGCTCCCTAGAGACTGTAAAAGAAGCAAGTGAATGAAGAGAAGACGATGGATTGGTGATCTAAGAAAGTTTGTAGGGGTGAACTGGCACAGATAGACCATAAACAAACGCAAGTAGATGGGCATAACTGAGACCTCCTGGCCAGTTGATAATGGTCTTAACAAAAAGATTAGCTGAACATGACTGGTTTATTTTAATGACATAACAAACTTATATACAAACGGAATGTATGAGCCTGTATGAAATACATGTGCATATAACTTTGTTATTCAGTGGACTAGTAATGGCTGATGATGATGATGATGGTGATGATGGTGATGATATATATATATATATATATATATATATATATATATATATATATATATATATATATATATATATATATATATATATATATATATATATATATATACATATATATATATATATATATATATATATATATATATATATATATATATATATATATATATATATATATATATATATATATATATATATATATATATAGATTATGTAAATATAGTGTATATACAATATATATATATATATATATATATGTGTGTGTGTGTGTGTGTGTGTGTGTGATTGTTTGTATGTGTGTTTATGTTTATTAAAGAGGGTAAAGCCCAGGAGGAGTATATGACCATATCATGACTTCATCATTATGTAGCAAACAAAAATATTTAGAGACCGAAACTGAGATAAGAGTTACAAATATTGTAACTTTCCATTTAAAAATACAATGTCTTAAGAATATTTTATAATCACAGTTCAGAAGTAATAAGGCTGTAACACAAGGATAGACATGCAGTCTTCAGTCTTTTTCAACTTTTTTTATAACCCAATCTAATATCGAAAATAAGTGTCCTTCTAACTGGATTTTGTTCGTGTATTTGCTGTACATAGCTATTAATAGTGATAGAAAACATGACCCGATTCCTCATAGATTTTAGTAACTTTACTATCGCATTAAAAGTGAATCAAAGAACTGGGTTATGTACACTAATGAAGTTTCCTTTTCTATTCAAAACATAAAGAAAAATTAAAAATAATATAGGCGTGTATGGTTTCACAATGAATATGTTATTGTGTGCTGATATTGCATGCAGCTGAGCACTTTGAATCGTCAATCAAGAAAAGATAATTGAAGTGATAAATATGGAAATACTCTTCAACTATATATATATATATATATATATATATATATATATATATATATATATATATATATATATATATATATACATACATATATATATATATATATATATATATATATATATATATATATATATATATATATATATATATATATATATATATATATATATATATATATATATTTCTGAGGTGAGGGTGTGTGCTAATACAGAATGTTTGTATATATATATATATATATAAATATATATATATATATATATATATATATATATATATATACATATATTTATATATATATATATGTATATATATATATATATATATATACATATATATATGTATATATATACATATATATATATGTATATATATATATATATATATATATATATATATATATATATATATATGTATATATATACATATATATATATATATATATATATATATATATATATATATATATATATATATATATATATACATTTATATATACATATATACACACACACACATATATATATATATATATATATATATATATATATATATATATATATATATATATATATATATATATATATGTATATATATATATGTATGTATATATATATATATATATATATATATATATATATATATATATATATATATATATATATATATATATATATATATATGTATATAAATATCCTAATGAGCCATATATATATTATTGCTACATTATTGTCTGGATTCTCTTAGCGACTTCGGGATCAGAGCCCCAGGCGAAATCACACAAAGACAAGAGCTTGTGACCGGCTGGGAGACGAACACTAAACGGCAAACTTATAGAGACAATGACTACCACTTGGCCAGGAAGAAAGATAAAAGTCGATGGCACTACCGCTAGAGAGTTATGGGGTCTTTTGACTGGCCAGACAGTACTACATTGGATCCTCCTCTCTGGTTACGGTTCATTTTCCCTTTGCCTACATACACACTGAATAGTCTGGCATATTCTTTACATATTCTCCTCTATCCTCATACACCTGACAACACAGATTACCAAACAATTCTTCATCACCCAAGGGGTTACTGCACTGTAATTGTTCAGTGCCATTTTCCTCTTGGTAAGGGTAGAAGAGACTCTTTAGCTATGGTAAGCAGCTCTTCTAGGAGAAGGACACTCCAAAATCAAACCACTGTTCTCTAGTCTTGGGTAGTGCCATAGCCTCTGTACCATGGCCTTTCACTGTCTTGGGTTAGAGTTCTCTTGCTTGAGGGTACACTCGAGCACACTCTCCTATCTTACTTCTCTTCCTCTTGTTTTGTTAAAGTTTTTATAGTTTATATAGGAGATATTTATTGTTGTTACTCTTCTTAGAATATTTTATTTTCCTTTTTTCCTTTCCGCACTGAGCTATTTTCCCTGTTGGAGCCCCTGGGCTTATAGCATACTGCTTTTCCAACTAGGGTTGTAGCTTAGTAAGTAATAATAATAATAATAATTCTGCTGTACTCATGCCTGTCGATTTCAGGTGTTTTGTACTTGGAATTGAAATTACCCCATCTTCCCTATCGTAGCTAATTGGTAATTTGTTACTTGGCATTCAATTAATGATGAAGTTTTGCACATTTAGACGTGTTTTTTCTTATATTCAAATAAGTCATATTTATATTTGCTACATTAATGTCTGTATTCTCTTAGCGACTTCGGGATCAGAGCCCAGGTCAATTCACACAAAGACAAGAGCTTATGACCGGCCGGGAGACGAACCTTGGTCCGGCAAACTTGTAGAGACAGTGACTACCACTTGGCCACGAAGAAAGATAAAAGTCAATGACAATTTTGCTGTACTTATGCCTGTCGATGTCAGGTGTTTTTTACTTAGAATTGAAATCAACCCATCTTCACCATCGTAGCTAATTGGTAGTTTGTTTCTTGGAATTCGATTAATGATAAATGTTTGTATATCTAGAGGTTTTTTTTTTTTTTCATATTCAAATAAGCCATGTATATTTTTGCTACATTAATGTCTGGATTCTCTTAGCGACTTCGGGATAAAAGACCCAGGTGAAATCACACAAAGACAAGAGTGTGTGACCGGCTGAGAGACGAACCCTGGTCTGGCAAACTTGTACGGACATTGACTACCACTTGGCCAAGAAGTGTGTTTTATAGCCATGTAAAGCAATATGAAAAGACTTTATTTGAGTTAGCTCTTTTTTCTCACTAGTGAGAACGGCGGACTAACAATGAGAATAAATATAAAAAGATAACGTAGTCATAAAGGAGAATGGCATCCCTCAGCTGTAGGTTTCCAGATTCCAAATAAGTTGAATTTTAGGAAAGAGGATAATACACGATTGGGTTTAAATAGTGACCTTTAGTGGAGGCAATTAAGGATTCGACAATATTTCTTTGTGGGGACTCACTAACATGGATTATTGTACTGGTCTCTGACCACCAGCGAGAGAGAGAGAGACAGAAGGACACACAGGGAAAGAGGGATAAATTCACTTGGGCTTCGAGGAAACCGTGTAGGTAGAAGTATCTAATGTTTTAGCCGTATGGAATTTGACTTATATTTGAATGTAAAATTACTGAGTATGAGTAAACAAGAAGGAAGGAATGTTCACGATTAATTCGGGAGGAGAAATCTTATGATATTTGGCAAGATTAACATAAACTACAAATTCCATAAAAATATGCTACTCGCAATTAATAACATAAATGTACTCCACTAAGAAACAAATATTCCATTTTGATTGGTAATAATTAGAATCAACACTTGTGTAAGAATGTATAAAAAGACTTTGTAAGGAGTTGATATGATAATTATAAACTCTCAGCATCATTATTGAGAATATAAAAGCAAGTCCATATTTATAAAATTATGATATATACATGCATATATAATATAAATTGACTACTAATTGAATTTGCTGGTATAGACTGAAATAGAAATACCATAAACAAATGAGAGTGAAAAGTTATGCCTGGGACCTTTGTCCTGCAGTGGACTAGCTACAGCTGATGATTATGATTTTACAAACACACACAAACACACACACACGCACACACGCATATATATATATATATATATATATATATATATATATATATATATATATATATATATATATATATATATATATATATATATATATATATATATATATATATATATATATATAAATTTTGATAAAAATGTTTTACACATTATGTGATGAGTAAAAAATTACTATTATGCAAATATGGATAATAAAATAAATAGAAAATTCCCGCAAGATGAAGGCTGGTTCAGAGTAACTTAGTTGGTAGTAATTAAAGGCTAGAAAAAGAGGAAAAGGTTGGGAGAGAAAGAGTAAAATGTTTTTCGGAGAAAATCTCCTATTATCATGCAAGAAGCGCAAGCGTGTTCACAAGATTGTGTTTGGCCCATTTACTTTAATTTAGGTAGTTCGAAACTCTGTTAATTACCGCGTGCGTACGTTTAAAAAAACACTATGGTTTTGAATGTTCTACCTGTAAATTGGTCATCAATAATTTGCCAATCACGTAATCGAATTGATAGTGAATGTAGATCTTCATGCCAAAACGCCACCCGCGTTGGAAGAAATACCATAACTTAGGAAATAGATATTCATACATAAGTATTCAACCTATGCTGTGCACATATACAGATACATGGACACACACATATGTATATATATATATATATATATATATATATATATATATATATATATATATATATATATATATATATATATATATATACATATATATGTATATATATGCGTGTGTAAAGAAAAATTTTTAATCTGATGGTCCTACCTGTATCAGCTAAAGAACAAGAAACTGGGAGTTTTAAAAAAGCCTCAGAACATAAGCTTGTTGCAACTTAAGGAGCTATGGATAGAAAATGACAGGAATAACACTAACTGACGGATAAGAACAATATAGATGCAAGAGCAAACTAAAGCAGAAAATATTCTAACATCCTGTAGGGAAAAAGAAATGGACGTGGGAAGGACGTATAATGAGAGTGACAGAATAGAAGAATTTATAGGCAGTAGTTGGCCGGGGTACCAACCATCCGTTGATATACTACCACAAGAGAGTTATTGGGTCCTTTACTGGTCACACAGTACTATATTAGATCCCCCTCTCTGGTTACGGCTCACTTTTTATTCTGCCTATACATACACCGAGTAGTCTAGCCTATTCTTAACATATTCTACTCTGACCTCATACACCTGACAATTCTTCTTCGTTCAAGCGTTCAACTACTGCACTGAACTGTTGTTGTTCAGTGGCTACTTGACTCTTGGTAAGGGTAGAAGAGACTCTTTAGCTGTGGTGAGCAACTCTTCTAGGAGAAGAACACTTCAAAATCAAACCATTGTTCTCTAGTCTTAGGTAGTGCCATAGCCAATGTACCATGGTCGTCCACTGTCTATGGTTAGAGTTCTCTTGCTTGAGGATACACTTGGGCACATCATTCTATTTAATTTTCCTTCCATTTTTTTTTTGAGAGATTTTATAGTTAATAGGCTCTCTGAAAAATTTATTTTATTCTTTAAATGGGCCCTTAGAGATTATAAACGATATAGAGGAAGAGAAGACGATGGATTAACGAGCTAAGAAAATGTGCTGGCTAGGACTGGCATAAAAAGACCATAAACAAACAGGAGTGCAACGGCTGCTGATGAGGGTGATGAAATACATACATATATATACATATATATATATATATATATATATATATATATATATATATATATATATATATATACATATATATGTATAAATATATATATATATATATATATATATATATATATATATATATATATATATATATATATATATATATATATATATATATATATATATATATATATATATACATATATATATATATATATATATATATATATATATATATATATATATATATATATATATATGTATGTCTGTATGTGTGTTTATGTGTGTGTGTGTGTTTGTCTTCGAGCGCATCGTGTCTAGTGAATGATAAGGGTAAATAGAAACCATTCTGAAAGTGAATGGACCTTCCACTGAGCATTCTTTGAAGCCGAGTCGACAGCCATCAACTTCGTCCTCAGTTTGTTTTTATTTTTTGTGTATCTGTAAGCTGGAACTAATCTTGCGTGAGAATTCCAATAACATCCATTGAGCAATGTGACTTTCTCCATTTCATCTGCCAAAGTCAGTCGGACTTCAAAGAAACGCATGATAGACGACCATGCTATTTTGACATTGGCAACTTTACTCAGATAAGAAGAATAAGAAAAGAAAGAAGACAAAAGAGAAAATATTAAACTCTCTTAGATTGCTCAGTTTTTGAAACAATAAAAAAACTATTCGAAACTTACATGTATGTAATGATTTTCAATTTCATGATATTGGATCAATAACACGAGAATTTCGATAATATACCGATGCTTCTTATTTCAAAATATTGTCCAATCAGGGGAATCTGGTAATAATAATAAACTACGACTGTAAAGGTCATTTCAGTTAAGTGATATAAAGAGACAAGGGATTATATATTTTTTTGAAAGAAATTCTACCACAACCAGAATGAAATACAGAACCCTAGGATGAATCTTTGAGTTAATCAAATTAGTTTTGATAAGTGAAATTAGGAATTGTCAAACAAAACATCGCATAGGGAAAAGAGTTTTGCATCTTCATGATTATTGATGGCCAAGTACTCAAACTATTTGCTTCAGAACTGGACGGTCAAGGTATTTGCGAGATAGAACTTTAAGAATTTATTTATTCTTCTGTATCAAGAAAGTTCTGCCAAGTTCTGTGTCCGGATGTAGGCAAGTTTGATTGTACATACGTTTATATTCATGAATTCCTACTGTTCTCCCTCAATGCAACTTACTATGTGTAGTATTTATTGCATTGTTTTACACTTATGAAAGTATAACCAAACCTCTCCGGTTTAAATATTTGTCTTCTCATTAGGCTCCCATGTTTAAAAGTCAGATTTTCGTAAGATATAATTTCAGATGTAATGATGAAAATAACTCCTATGGAAACTGTACATTATGATTCTGAAAAGAATTACGAGCTATAATTAGGAGATATATTATTATTATTTTTATTATTATTATTATTATTATTATTATTATTATTATTATTATTATTATTATTATTATTATTATTATCTTAATCAGTACTATAATTCTTATTATTATTATTATTATTATTATTATTATTATTATTATTATTATTATTATTATTATTATTATTATTATTATTATTACTTCCACCCTAGTTGGAAAAGCAGGAAGCTATAAGCCCACGGGTTCCAACAAAAAAAATACCTCAATGAGGAAAGGAAAAAAATATATAAATAAACTACAAGAGAAGTAGTGAAAATTAATCTTAAACATATTTAAGCGCAGCTACAACATTAAGATAGATCCTTCATGTATAAACGATAAAGAGAGATTATGTTATCCTGTTCAACATAAAACCATGCTATGTTGAAACTTGCCTTCATCTGTAACATACAGTATGATGAGGTATCAGTGAAATTAAAATAAATCACGTAAAAAAATATATATAAGTAGGATATCTAATGTTATAAAAAAAAAACGTTAGATAAAACAAAGCATATTAGATAAAAATAATTTGAAAAGAAAAAGGTGACATATTATCTAGAATTATGTTATGGACTCTTAAAATAAGAGCCATTATGATTCAAAAGTTCTTCTTCTTCTTCTTCTTCTCTCTCTCTCTCTCTCTCTCTCTCTCTCTCTCTCTCTCTCTCTCTCTCTCTCTCTCTGCGGTAGAATTTGAATATGAAAAACTAGTGAATATTGTAGTTTACAGACCCCCAAATGCTACGGAGTTTGACATGATAATAGAAAAAAAAGATGCTATATGTAGAAACCATAAAGACTGGAATATACTCTTATCCGGAGATTTAAATTTTTTTTCGTGGATTGGAAAGAACGGATAGAAGAAAGTGGTTGTATATACATATATTTATATATATATATATATATATATATATATATATATATATATATATATATATATATATATATATATATATATATATATATATATATATATATATATATATATATATACATATAAAAAAGAGAGTAATAGTAGCGCAGAAGATAAAAAGCAATTTGAAAAGCTTCAACATATGCTATTAGAACATAATATGCAACAAATGAGCCACATTCCAACAAGAAAGAACAATATTCTAGATTTAGTATTTGTGAATGAGGTGAATTATGTTAAAGAAATAATATGTTAAAGAAATAACACGGGAATTTCAGACCACAATGTTATAGAATTAATAGTCTATTCCAAAGTAAGTTAACGCAGAGATAAACAAAGTACAAAACGGTGGGAAGGATATAGAAAATATAGTTTTTATAGTAAGAATATAAAATGGTGAGAAATAAATGAGAAATTGAACAGAGATTGGAAAAATGTGTTCGTAAGTGATAATATACAGTTAAATGCGGATATACTGTACAAAATACTGGAGAAAACAGTTGAAAAATATGTAGAGAGGAAAAAAAAAATAAACCTCAGACATGCATACTAAGAGACAGAAGGATCTTATTTCAGAAAATTAGAAAGTGGAAGAAAAATATTGTAAAAGAAAAAAATATATGGAAAATGATGGGAATAAAAAGTAAGATAGAGAATGTAGAACAAAAGATTATACAATCGAAAAATTAAAAAAAGGGACTTAGAAGAAAGGAAACTTCAAAATATAGAAAAATACCATAAAGTATTTTACTCCTATGCAAAAAAGATGAATAAAGTGAGGTTAGAAATAGGCCATCTAAGAATTGAAGGACGGCTAACGAATAAAAAAAAGGAATATGCAACATATTAGCAGAAAAATATGAGAGTGAATTTACTCCAAGAATTGCGAATGAGAATAATAAAACAAAAATGAGAGAAGAAAATATTGGGGATCTAACGGATATATATATTAAAGAAGCAGATATTGTGCAGGCTATAGGTGAAATTAAAAATAAATTGGCGGCCGGGCCAGATGGAGTTCCACCGATTTTGTTAAAAAAATACTGCACACAATATCGCAAAGCCGCTTGCAATACAGCTAAGACAAAGTGTAGATATGAGCGAGATATATGTTAAACATAAATTAGCATATATAACCCGTATTTTCCAAAATGGATCAAGACTAGAGGCAAGCAATTATCTACCTGTTAGTCTAACATACATATTATGAAAGTGTATGAAAGGGTAACAAAAAAGAAAATAATGAATCATTTGGTTAAAAGTAATTTATTTAATATAGGTCATCATGGTTTTGTGCCCAGAAAAAGTACACAAACCTAACTGATTGCACATTATGAAACATAGAAAAATATGATGAATGAAAAAGACACAGATGTGATCTATCTAGATCTTGCAAAAGCCTTTGACAAGGTAGACCATAATATATTAGAGAAGACAATTAGAAAACCTAATATTGTTGGGAAGATAGGAAAATGGATAAAAGAATTTCTGCAAAACAGAAAACAGATAGTGGTAGCCAATGACGAGAAATCAGATGAAAATCAGGTAATATCTGGCGTGCCATAGTGTACAGTATTAGCTGCACTGCTGTTTATTATTATATCAGACATAGACTGTAATGTTAAAGACTCTGTAGTGAGAAGTTTCGCCGATGACACAAGAATAAGTAGAGAAATTACTTGTGATGAAGATAGGAACTCATTGCAAAGAGATTTAAGAAAAATATATGAAATGGGCGGAGATAAATATCATAGTACTTAACTCCGATAAATTGGAATCAATAAATTATGGAAACGGAGAGGGAATAGTATATGCATACAGGGTACTTAATAACGAGAGAATCACAAACCGGGAAGCAATTAAAGACCTTGGTGTAATGTTAAACAGGGATATGTTATGCAACGATCAAATAGCAACACTGTTGGCTAAATGTAAAGCAAATATGGGAATGCTATTCATACATTTTAAAACAACAAAAGCTGAACACACGATTATACTTTACAAAATTTAAGTACGTAGTTCACTCGAGTACTGCAATGTGATATGGTACCCACACTACCAAAAGAATATTGCACAAATAGAGTGTGTACAAAGGTCCTTTACTGCTAGAATAGAAGAAGTTAAGGACGTTGACTACTGGGAAAGACTACAATTTTTTTTATTTGTACAATCTAGAAAGGAGAAGAGAACGCTACATGATAATGCAAGCATGGGAGCAAATCGAAGAAACTACTGAAAACATTATGGAGCTAAAAATATCGGAAAGAGCAAGCTGAGGTAGATTAATAGTGCCCAATACTATACCAGGAAAACTAAGGAAGGTCCACAGGACATTAATTCACTACGCACCAGCATCGATAATGCAGCGACTATTTAATGCGCTGCGAGCTCATCTAAGAAACATATCAGAAGTGAGCGTAGATGCGTTTAAGAATAACTTCGATAACTACCAAAGATGCATCCCAGACCATCCAAGACTAGAAGATGCAAAATACTGCGGAAGATGCATTAGCATGGAAAGAATATTGATGCTACTAACACAAGGAGACAGAAAAAAAAAAAACATGGATACGAAAGAAGAGTAAAGTACAGGATATTCTAAGGGCATATAAAAAAGAAAATGACATGGGCAGGACATATAAGCAGAATGGCAGGTAATAAATGGACTAAACGAAGTAAAGTAAGGAACAGATTGATGAGCTAAGAAACTTTGATTGTATAGATCGGCATAAAATGACCATAAACAGATTGGAATGGAAGGGCTTGTCCAAGGCTAGTGTCTTGTAGGGAACTAATAACTGCAATGTCCTTCTATAGAGTTCCTCTGGAAATTTTGTCACTCCATCTTTTTCTTTGACATTTCCACTTTCATTTTTCAAAGCAGATATCTGTTAACACTGTTCGAAATTTGATGCTCCTTCCTTTCTTTTAATATATATATATATATATATATATATATATATATATATATATATATATATATATATATATATATATATATATATATATATATATATATATATATATATATATATATATATATATATATATATATATATATATATATATATATATATATATATATATATTATAATTATTATTATCAATACTAGCCATGCTACAACCCTGGTTGGAAAAGCAAGATACTATAAGCCCAAGGGCTCCAATAGGGACAAATAGCCCAGTGAGGAAAGGAAATAAGGAAATGAATAAATCATGAGAATAAATTAACAATGAATAATTCTAAAAACAGTAACAACGTTAAAACATACATGTCCTATATAAACTATTTACAACGTCAAAAACAGACGTCATATATAAACTGTAAAAAGACTCATGTCAGCCTGGTCAACATTAGAATATTTGCTTCATCTTTGAATTTTTGAAGTTTTACTGATTCAACTATCCAATTAGGAAGATCATTCCACAACTTGTTGACAGCTGGAATAAAATTTCTAGAATACTGTGTAGTATTGAACCTCAAGATGGAGAAGGCCTGGCTTTTAGAATTAACTGCCTGCCTATTATTACAAACAGGATAGAATTGTCCTTGGAGATCTGAATGTAAAGGATGGTCAGAGTTATGTTATCCAACATGCGTATAGAACTAATTAAATGACGGTGCCATAGATTAGTATCTAGATCAGGAATAAGAAATTTAAAAAACCGTAAGTTGCTGTCCAATAAATTAAGATGAGAATCAGCAGCTGAACACCAGGCAAGAGAACAATACTCAAAACAAGGTAGAATGAAAAAAATTGAAACACTTCTTCAGAATAGATTGATCACCGAACTGTAAGACATTCCCAAAAAGCCAATTTTTGGCGCAGTTGAAGAATACACAGACCAAATGTGTTTCTCAAAAGTAAATTTGCTGTCGAGAATCACACCATAGTTTGCATCATGCACTAATTTCAGCTAAATCTCTATTAAGGGATCCACCAACCCCAGATCTACATTCAGGGGATGGAATTGATGCAAAGAGATTAGCATTATCTGTATAAACAACAAGCTTGTTTTCTAGGCCAAACCACATGTCATGTGTATATAGTATGAAAAGTAATGGGCCAAGAACACTACCCTGTGGAACACCGGATATCACATTCTTATACTCACTATGGTGCCAATCAACAACAACTGTTTTAGATCTATTACTTAAAAAATCAATAATAATGCTAAGAAATTACCCGCCTACTACCAACTGTTTGAGTTGAAAACAGGGGCCTCAGGATTAACACGGTCAATGGCAGAACTAAAATCAAGGCCAATCATACGAAATTCCTGACCACATTCAAGGGATTTCTGTACAGCATTGGAGATTGTAAGAAGGGCATCACATGCTCCAAGGCCTTTACAAAAACCAGATTGCAAACTAGGGAATTGATGCTTAAGACGTTTTACCTGAAGACGTCCAAAAAACTTTAGATAATATGGGAGTTATGGAAATTGGGCGGTAATCAGTGGGACTTGAGCTACCACAAACACACTCACATAGAGAATTAACATTACCAATTCTCCAAAAAAGTGGTAAAAGCTCCTCTTCTTGTTAACTTGCGCAAAATAACAGGTAACTTTGGAGCTAACAAAACTGCTGTCTTTATAAAAAACAGAGGAAAAATGCTATTTGGGTCTACACTTCCATAAGCATCAAGGTCCATCAACAGAGCTTTAATCTTACGAGATCAAAAAGGTAAACTAGTTAGTGTAGCCTCAGGAAAACAGGAATGAGAAAGTTCAAGTTTTTCATTACTTCGTTTACTGTCTAAAACATCAGCCAGCAGGGTTGCCTTTTCCTTTGGACAGTGAGTGACTGAGCCCTCTTGTTTAAGTAAAAGAGGAACAGTGTATGTATATATATATATATATATATATATATATATATATATATATATATATATATATATATATATATATATATATATATATATATATATATATTTATATAATGTATGTATATATGCATGTATATACTAGGGTTCCTGGTGAAACCAAGTATAAGTGACATGAATATTTAGATTTAAAAGGGCACACACACAGATTTAAGTCTTTTCACCTCCCACCCACCCCTTCCTAAGTACAACCCGCTGGTTTGACAAATTGTTTGAAATTGCTGTTTCCAAGAGTACTTCTCCTGGTAGCCCCACTCACTAGGGGATGACTTGTGAGATGGAGTACCTGAGTTTTTAATACAAACAGTCCTTACGTGTCTACAGATACATGAATTAAATAGCCATCCAGGTACGACATTTATTCTGTTGTGAAAATTTACATAATGATGATATCAAGATTTCAGTGAAAAAGATGCGCAATGTCATAACGTAACACCAACATAATTCAATCGTACCCGCTCCCACAATGCCACTCAAAAAAAAAAAAAAAAAAAAAAAAAAAAAAAAAAAAAAAAAAAAAAAAAAAAAAAAAAAAAAAAAAAACATAATCTGTTAATAGGATCTTAGCAAATCCAACGGAGTGACGATCATCTCTTAGATTAAATTGATGCCATAACGCGATACGTGTTTATGATGAATAATTTTTGACACTGAATCAGATTACCATTCTCAAACCGTGAGATAATGTGCAATCGGCATTTGTCCTATTCATAGACGCAAGGCGCCCTAATACAGGGTCCATAATGTTATTCTAGGAGAGACTTAACAGTTGTCGGAGTGCTAATATTATTACCTCCGCAAAGGAGGTTACATTTTCGAGTCGATTTATTTATTTATTTGTTTACTTTCTGTGTCTCTGTGAACAGGATTATCTATTCATTTATTTACCTGTCTGTGTGTCTGCGGACAGTATTACGTCAAAACTACTATGAGATTCAGGGCCTCTGTAACACGGTTTTTTCGTAATAATTTTTTATCTATGAATTTCATATTTATAACGCTTCCTCAGAATGCGCATTATATCTACACATAGATTTTGACTATATTATGCATTACGTAGGTTGAATAAATTTGTTATTTATAATATAAAAGTGACGTTTTTTGAAGATGGGCCAACTTACTCAGAGAAAAGGTTTCGAACGCACTCGTTACGTAACTTATGACGGCATTTCTTCCCTCCTTCTCGATCGATGATTGGCTATACGTAACGAAGGCTATACCTCGGCCAACAATGACACAAAAGATTGAATAAAAGCAAAGCAGTACACCTTTATGAACTCTGAAACCTCTCCACTGAGAATTGTCATAATGAACAAACCAAGAAAATATGTTAATAAATACAAAAACACTTCGATTATTAGTCTAACTCCCCAAGATAACTTCCCTAATAAATTACAGTCTACTTTATAGGTCACAATCAGATTGACAAGGTGTAGGGAATAGTTGGTAATTTTCAAAAGTGTAGTAGACAAGCTTGATTTGATAACTGCTATATCCAATGTCAAGCAATTTTTATTTATTGTCTATCTACTTACCTATTTACTATAAAAAAAAAAAAAAAATAGCCGGTACCGTATTTTGGCTTTAAACCTTCACCAATAATTATCGTGAGAATGATGACTTCATGAGGCTCCACCCACTTTGGCCTCGTTATTATTCAGGATAACACTGAAGGCTATCATGGGCATTGCTGGATCAGAAAATTTAAATTCTGGCTACAAAAACTCATTTCTCGAGTAGTTGTAAGAAGTGCTAAATGATCCTCAAGGATCCCAGCAGTTGGCCTAAACATTTAATTCATGTATACTACTGTTGCGGCACTACTGCTACAGTAGTATTACTATGCTAGCGCAGATACCCCACCCACATTTATGTATCGTTCCGCCATTCATAAAATCTTTGTCATGTTTTTTCACTGTGCAATAAGCCATGGCCTCCTCAGAAATTAAGTTTAACATTAGATGATAGGTTATTTCATTAAGCTGACAAATTATGGCAACTGGGTATGTTATTGCCGATGTTGAAGCTAAAGATGAAGTATGGTATCATTCCTTCATTGCATTATCATCTTTACTACTATTTGCTTTTCTACATGTAGTAATTATTTTAAATGATAAATTAATTATGTTAACTTTACTTCTATAAATTCCCATTAGATGTACAAATAAAACTCCTAAAACTATTCATGATTTATTTACAAAATGCAGTCATGCCCAAAACATAGCCAACACGGTCGTACGGCCTAAGAAGAAGAAAAAAAATTATATCTGATGATTCGTTGGTTTGATGGAGAGTTTAGCACAAAATTCTTATTTTAACAAAAATAGTTATATAAAGACTGTTTACATACAATCTCTCTCTTTCTCTCTCTCTCTTGGTGGCATAGTGAATAGTTAATGGAAATGTTCAAAAGCCTGAATGACATTACAAGTATTATAATCATATTACGCTAAATCAGACCATAAACATTGGATTTAAACTAGAAAGTGAATAATTACCTATTCAGGCTATAGTAAATATGGCCACGGGCTTTCTCTTGACTGTATAAAGTTGCAAGTCGTAAGACAAATGCAGTTTTGCAACAATGCGGGCAATTCCAAATCCTGTTAGCCATTCATGACTGTTATGGGTTTCAGAGCCGATGGGTGTCTGGTGGATGGGCGGGGCAAAATTTTGTCAAAAGGTGTTTACATTGCTTACGTAATGAATGTTTTCGACTCTTGGTTTGTTATCACTGGCCATGGCGTCTGCTAGATAATTTTTACTCTATAAAAATTAAAACTATCGGGTTTAGGTTATTGACAATGCTGACGAAATTTGTGTGTGGTTGTAAAATATACATGTGCCAGCTTTCAGCTACATCCGATGCTTTGATAAGGAGCAAAGTCCAAAAAAACCGTGTTACAGAGGCCCTGAATCTCATAGTAGTCAACAGATTTAGTCGAAATTTCCCCCACAGCTAGATCCTAGGCCATGGATGACTCCAACTTTAGAAGGTGATCTGGTACGGGATTTGCTTTTTTCACAACTTTAAAGATTGCGTAAAAACAAATTGACACATTGAATTTCCCCTAATTTTGAATAATGGATAGATATTATGCATTAGAAAAAAACATAGAATTTTATAGGTGAAAGGATCAAGATCATGATTCTGGATCAACATTACACTTTTCATCAACCATTGTACAGTGGGAAACGATGTACGTAGAATTTAGTTAAATGTTGGCAATATTCATTAGCGGAGATCTAGATTTCTTTTT
Source organism: Palaemon carinicauda (assembly GCF_036898095.1). Taxonomy (NCBI): domain Eukaryota; kingdom Metazoa; phylum Arthropoda; class Malacostraca; order Decapoda; family Palaemonidae; genus Palaemon; species Palaemon carinicauda. The sequence continues at coordinate 118,718,180 of NC_090742.1, read as the reverse complement.
CCTCTTATTATTATTGTTAGTAGTAGTAGTAGGAGTAGTAGTAGTAGTAGTAGTAGTAGTAGTAGTAGTAGTAGTAGTAGTAGTAGTAGTAGTTGTAGTAGTTGTAGCTAAGCTACAACCCTAGATGGAAAAATAGGATGGTATTAGCTCAACGATTCCAACTGACAAAAATAGCCCAGTGGGGAAAGTAAATAAGGAAGCATATAAACTACCAAAGAGACAATGAACAATTAAAATTAAATATTTTAAGAACAGCAACAACATTAAGTGGATATTTCATAAATAACCTATAGAAGGAGACTTCTGTTAACCTGTTCAACAGGAAAAGATTTGCTGCAAGTTTGAACTTTTCAAGATCCATCTATTCATCTACCTGATTAGGAGTACCATTTATTTTGCTAATAACAGGACAGTAAATCTCTTACCAAGTACTTATAAGAAGTTGTTATCAAGTTATGCTACCGAGGAAGTGATCTGTAACTTTAGATATACA
>NC_090742.1:118707687-118712687 GCF_036898095.1 Palaemon carinicauda | reverse complement strand
GACATCTTGAATTGATGGATGATTTTAATTCCTTGTCTTCTTTGTAGAAATTTTCTTCTAATTCTTTTCCTAAGGGACATATGGAATATTAAATATTCATTTGTTTTTCTCATAATATTATTGGAATATCCGAAATATTATAACGTCTTTTTTTTTCTTTTTGAATAAAAATTATTGTTTGAAGTATAGAGGCAGTGATAACCTCTTTTGAATTAGTTTGTGATAAAAAGATAGATTTTTCTTAGGATCTGCATAACTATGAGTTAAGTATAGAACCTCTATACACATAAGACTTTCCCTGTTAGTCAACTACAAAGATTGTTCACAGAATTTCAAATATCATACAAAAGTAAACACTGAATAAAGGCATTGTTTTACCTTGAATATTACCTGGATTTTTCTATTTTAAAATGATTACAATAAGGCCATAATGTACTTTAAAGGTTTAAAGGTAACTCATGAATGGCAAGAGCAAGATGCACTAGTAGGACAATACCATAGAGACTTCTTCGTCTATTAGCGTGCTCATAGAGACGGGCCATATATAACTCTTTGCCCAAGGCCCCTCTCCGTCAAGCTAGGTCCAAGGAGGGCCAGGCAATTGCTGTTAATAACTCAACAGGTAGACCTAGAAGTTCCCCCAAACCCCCTATTACCAGCTCACAATGATAGAGAGATTGCAGATATTGCAAGAAAGTGCTAAGCTTGATTGGGTCTCGAATCTTCATCCAGCAGATCACTAGGCAGATCGCTAGACGTTTCCAATAGGCTACCACAACCCTTTATATGTTCAAATAGAGATTGCTATTTTAAAAAGAAACCTCGTACAATACCGGTATCAGCTATCACAGAGGTATTAATGTCATTCGAATTCGTAATTATTATTTTTCTATTGATACAGAATCATCAATTTCTGTTTTTTTGGCTACTCTGTTGAAGGTGTGTGCCCTTCGATAAAGAATACAAACCACGTGCATTGTTCTTTCGTGCACTTATTTCGGGGAAGTCAAATTAAATTAGAACATTCATACAATATAAAATGAAACATTTTATACTATTCACAATCCTATAAAGTTAAATAAAACCTTTATTTATTCAAACATTTCTATAGACTTCATAGAAGGGCCATGAATGCCTAGCAGTTTATCAAGAGGTTGTCTTTTTATTTTCTGTTTCTTTTTCTTTTTTTTTTCAAAACCATCCTTATTGCCCTCCCTTCAGTTGGAGTGGCTATCCTGGAGGATATTTAGCCTTGCATTTAGTATCGGCTCCTCCATGTTGACCAGTTTTCCGACTTTTCTCTATAGTCTATGGGTTTGATCAATCACCCTATTCATATTTCTTTACATATTGTTTTTGTTATCATTCTTGTTAAATTACTTTTTCAAGTATGATGTAACCTTTTTATTACCATTAAATCTTATGCTTTCTGGAGACATTGAGCGTAAGCTGGGACCAGTACGTCCTATTTTACGCTAATGTCGTCTACTGTATTACAATATTTGTGGTCTTCATGACAATATTCAAGACCTTACAGTTGCGTCCAGACAGTATGATATTCTTCTGTGCTCCGAAACTTTGGTTTCTAATATGAGGCCCTCATTTGAGCTCCTTATAACTGGTTTTAAGGAGACAATAATTTTAAAACGAGATGCTATCCCTAGGCCAGGGGAATGGCGGTGTATATTAGGATTGAGAACCCTCCTTCTCATAAGTCCTGCTATCAATGTGGATGTCAGTTAATAAAAGTTTATGGCAGTCATATCAATTTTTATTTGTATTTGGTCTACCAGAAGCAAAACATGTATGATTCTATCTTCGATTGTCTTCTTATAATTATGGCTAAGATACAAAAAGATGATAGAAAGGCCTCTTTTGTCTTTGTTGGTGATTTCATTGCTCACAGTAAGGGATGGTTGAATTCTGTTTCTCCCACTGATCGCCATGACTTGAGAGCTTCAGTCTTTGCCTCTGAATAAGACTGTGAGCAAATCATAAGTGAGGCTGCTCACAGGTATGAAAACTGCTTGGACCTCGTATACACAGACTTCCCTGGCGTTATAACAAGTAAGGTTGGTTTTCCAGTTGGGATATCAAATCATGCCTTGATTTCATTAGCATTAAAAACTGAACAGCATGCCCCTGATGTGTAATACTCATGCAAGATTTATATGAAATCTCAATCACACTGGAATTTCATTTTTAGTGATGTTTTGGCCTTGAATTCGACACAATTGTATTGTGGTGTTAATCCTGTTGTCCCTTTGAATGAAAATCTAGTCAACAGGATTGATATACGTATCCATTCTCGTGTGCTAGGAACAAACCATGGTTCAATGATGATTGAAAGACGTGCTGTGCTTATTTGGAGAAGCCGAAGGCCTATCATCTTTTGAAGGGTAACTGGTCAGATTTGACCTGGAATAACTATATTCACCTTTGAGTTTTTGCTCAGAGAGTTTATGCTTCAACTGAAAAGGAATACAATTCAACAATAAAAGAAATCCTTTCTGGTAAAACCTAGGAACTTAAATGGTGGACTACCCTTAAATCTGCCCTCTTTGATATAGACGCAACAGTTCCTCCTTTACTTGAACCAGATGGCTCAGTCACTCACTGTCCAAAGAAGAAGGCAACCCTTTTGGCTAATGTGTTTGACAGTAAGCAAAGTAATGAGAAACTTGATCTTCTTTATTCCTGCTTTCCCGAGGGTATACTAACTAGTTTAGCTTTCCAATCTAATCAAATTAGAGATCACTTGGTGGACATTGATGCTTATGGAGGTGTAGACCCAAATAGTATTTCTCTTTTGTTTTTCATAAAGACTGCAGATTTCTTAGCTCCAAAGTTATCTGTTATTTTTGCACAAGTTAGCACGAAGAGGAGCTTTTAGCACTTGTTGGAAAATTGGTAATGTTACTCAACTTTGTTAATGTGGTTATGGTAGCTCAAGTCCAACTGATTACTGCCCAATTTCCGCAACTCCCAAATTATATGAAGTTTCTGAACGTCTTTGGGCAAAAGGTATTAATAGGTTTGCGAAAGGTATTCTTCTGCTCCGTAGTTTAAAATTTGTTTTCAGTAAGGGCCTTGGAGCATGTGATGCCCTTCTTACAATTTCCAATACTGTACAGAAATCCCTTGCCCTTGATTGTGGTCAGGAAGTTCTTATAATTAGCCTTGATTTTAGTGCTGCCTTTGACCGTGTTAATCCTGACGCCCTTGATTTCAAACTCAAACAGTTGGGAGAGGGTGTGTCGTTTCTCAGCCTCATTACTGAATTTTTAAGTATTAGACCGTAAAAAGTTTTGTTGATAGGACTCATACTGAATATACAAATGTGATATCTGGTGCTTCCCAGGGTAGTATTCATGGCCCATTACTTTTCATACTCTATAATCATTTCGTGTGGTTTGACCTAGAAAAGAATCTCGTTGATTATGCAAATGATGCTACATTCTTTCCTGAATGTAGATCTGGGGTTGCTGAATCCCTTAATAGAGATCTAGCCAAAGTTAGTGCATGGTGCAAATTATGGGGCAGCAAGTTGAATGCTAATAAAACTCAAAATATAATTGTAAGTAGGACAAGGACAGGGCCTCCTCAATATCAGGATCTCAGCATTGATAATAATTCTTTAACTCTCTATGTGTCTTATAGCATCTTGCTTTTCCAACTAGGTTTGTAGCTTAGATAATAATAATAATAATAATAATAATAATAATAATAATAATAATAATAATAATAATAATAATAATAATAATAATAATAATAATAATAATAATAATAATAATAATAATAATAATACAGATGAATCTTGTGTCACTCTGTCTTTTCTCAAGCCAATGATATTAAAGTGACGACTACAAAATTTATGATTAATTTAAAAAAAAAAAACTTAAAATATACCACGAGTATTCTTGCATTTTTGAGGTAAAGGCTTAACGTACATGATTTTATAAGAAAATATGCAAATTTCTCTCGTTAAAACACCAAAGATAAACCAACTATCTAATATTTTTGAAGGTTGATGATGGGAAGTATGTTTTGCATAACACTAGTCTTCGTGGCTATTCGGTCGCTCATGTTTCCAGACGTAGTTTTAACCCAAATTAAGCTTATCTTCTGTTCGAATTTAAATATGTACTTGACAGACCAGTGTGATAGTGATATGGAATTTTTATAAAATTCAAAAATCATGTAATGTGAGTAGTTAATAACTTCTAAAATTACAATACTTACAATATGCAAGGACTATAAGGTACATAAACTGATAGAGTTATTATTAGAACAAAATGTATTGATGAGAAGATCAACAGTCCAAAGTTACAGAATAAAACACGTTATCTAATTCCCGAAGCTAAGATATGACCCAAAACTTCTTTTCACTAATTTTATGGGATCTGGTTTTTACAAATAACTTTTCTCAAGATCTGTTATATACAGAAAACTTTTGTCACCATGTCTTCGGTTTATTCAATGACAGGCCTACTAAGGTGACGTATACATAATTTGAAATTACATGAAAAGAAACAAATATACCATGAATATTAATGTAGTTTGAAGTAAAGACATACCAGATATGATTTTGGAATAGCATACATAATTTTCTCTAGTTAAAACATCCAAGATAAATCGACTGTCTAATATTTTTTTAAGGCTATTGATGGGAATTATATTTTGCATAACCCTGTAATCTTCGTGGCTACCATAGTTCTTTATAATTGTACGCTTGAAGTTTTACCCGAACTTGAGCTTACTTTCGGCTGTAATTCAAACCTGAGCTTAAGAGACACGTGGAGTAGTAATGAGGATTTTCATAAAACCAAAAAAAGATAACGAGATTATGAGTACCTAATAACTTCCGGAATTACAATCCTTACAATAACTTTTTGTAGCCCCCTGTATTTGTGTAAGTTTTCTTTGATGGTCCCTTAAGATTACAGGGGGTTTGAAAGAACGTTCATTCTTATTACTTTCCCAAATCACCTTTTTTTTTC
>NC_090742.1:118697687-118700187 GCF_036898095.1 Palaemon carinicauda | reverse complement strand
TTTATAGATTTTTTTTTTGTATTGAAATATCAAGACAGAAATGGAAATGATGATGGATATCTTAACTCATTTTATTTATCCTTTCTTATTTACTTCTATTTCAAATACCCTTTCATAGATTTTTCTTTTTAAATGTCAAGACTTAAATGGAAATGATGATAGGATATTTTAACTTTTTATTCATCCATTCATATTTACTTCTATTTCAACCACCCTTTCATAGATTTTTCTACTGAAATATCATGACAGATATGGAAATGATATGGCAAAATAATGCTTTAAGGAAATACAATATGATTATTTTCAGGTATGCAATGTAGATTTTATAATTTGGGACCTTCAAAGATTCACCGAATTTCCCAGAAATAAGAACCAAGATCTAAAACCAGTTTCGTAAAATCCTCTTCACCCACGAAGATGTAATTAGTGTGGAGTGTTTGCTCTAAAAGGCCATAGTGAGCGGAAAGTGGGTTTATATTCTAGCTGGTTTAGTGTTTTCTTACAATTCCATTAAAGGCCTTTTATCGGTATACATACTCACAAATCAACACACATACAAAAAGTGTAAAATTAAGTATCTCCCCTATATAATAAGGAGCAAGATTCTAGCCATATATATATATATATATATATATATATATATATATTATATATATATATATATATATATATATATATATATATATATATGCAGTCACGCTAAGTGGAATTACCAAGGTATGACTACTCGACACCTCCCTGTCCCTCGGGTAAGGGAAGAGGAAGTAGTCACCCCGAGAGGTACACCCGGTAACCACAAAATGCTGTGTTACAGTTAGGAAAGGGGGAGGGGGTTGGAAGAGTTGAATTTGTATGTGCGCGTGTGTGTGTGCGTGTGTTCGTATCTACTTAAATATTTAGCCATAATTTTTGACAGGTCGTGCACTACTTATATATTTATTATACCCTCTTTGAAATTGACTTCAGAGGAAGTTAAAACTAACCACATGTTTTACAAAGCTTCCTATAGATTTCTAATCTAGTTATTTGAAAAGCACCAAAACATTTATAGAATATTAACTCATTAAAATGATCATGTATGTACGTAAAACATACCATATGATTTCAAATAATTAGAAATCAGTTATGAAAACATGTTTTATTTGTATTTTAATAGAGGACATAGTTAACCTTTCATCCCTAATGTTCTGACAAAAGACATGTGTGATTTATAAGTTTTTTTAGGGTTTTGGTGGCCTAATGGAAACATCCCCGCCAGGTTATCTGTTGGACTTGAGTTCAAGACCCGCTCCAGTTCAGTAGTTTCCTGTAGTGTCTACAACCTCTTCATCCTTTTGAGCTAAGGATGGGGGTTTTAGGGAGTCTATAAGCCTACCTGCTGAGTAATCAGCAGCCTTTTCCTGGCCCTCCTTTGTCCTAGATTGGGTAAAGAAGCTGCTGGGCGCTGATCATAGGTATATATGGTCAGTCTCTAGGAAATTGTCACTGTCCCTTGCCTCTGCTATCCATGGTCACCCTTAAAAACTTAAAACTTTTTTAATAGATACTTCAATACAAAAAGGAAGATATTCAGGATCCTGGCTATGTTTTGGAGATATTTATGCGGAGGTTTTTAAGAGATACATCAAATAGAAACCATTCATTTTTTGCTTGACTCACAAAATCTGTTTTTTTAATCAAAGTATTTCCAGATTATTCTTTATTTTGAATTTTGCACGAGTATTTATCTTGTAGAACCAGTTCTTGAAATGTTTTGTATAATAAGATGACTCCTATTGCAAATTCTGCTGTGATAACTGGTAGATTATGAAAAAAACAAAATCCTTTTTTTAGAATGAAATATATAAACCTATTCAATAACCCTTATTATTCATAAATCTATCTCAAATAGACGAGATAGAGCCGAAAAAAGTGTACAATTACTTATTCGGCTAATATGTATCTGACTGAGGTTTCTTAAAAGTGTCAGCATTAGTCATATTATGATTAAATTAGAAGTAATTTCGGTCACATCTTTCAATATATATTGGATTTATAAATTGAAGATTTCGGGGGAAAAAGGACTTGCATTTCCGATTATTGTACGCTGTTTGATTAATTCTGTTGTTGATAAATTGAATTTCAATTCAATAACTGGGAGACAGTTTCTCTCTCTCTCTCTCTCTCTCTCTCTCTCTCTCTCTCTCTCTCTCTCTCTCTCTCTCTCTCTCTCTCTCTCTCTCTCATCATCATCATCATCATCATCATCATTGGCCGTTACTAGCCCACAGCAGAAGAAAGGCCTCAGACATGCCCTTCCACTTGCGTCTATTCATGGTCTTTATGTGCCACTGTAAACCCACAAACTTTCTTAGTTCGTCAAGCCATCGTCTTTTCTTTCTTCCTCTGCTTCTTTTATAATGTATAGGGACCCATTCTGTTACTCTTAATGTCCATATATTGTCTGCCATCTCATTTTATGTCCTGCACATGTCCATTTCTTTTTCTTGCATGTTATAAG
>NC_090742.1:118663761-118671261 GCF_036898095.1 Palaemon carinicauda | reverse complement strand
AGCATGGTAGCTGAGGTCTATATATTAATTTCACAGCGGGGTTGATTATTCATAATACATTCAATTCTACATTAAGTGGTTAAAGTTTTTTTATATAGCTTACAATTCTCTTTACATATAAAGGCGTCGAGTTTATACAATCCATGTTCAATATTCAAGTTCTTTTCAAAGGTTTCTTTTATGAAACTGGACTCTGAGATTTCTTTCCACTAAGTTATTTGAATGAACCAATTTCTTTGCACCTGACCAATTACTAGGGTGATTTTTATCTCTAACAGGAGCAAAGAGTGCATTATTATCTTGAGCATATCTGACACTTTTCTTACATTGTTCAATTCTCTTTTCTAGGGCTTTACCAGTTTGACCAATATAGAATTTTTCACAAGCATTGCATGGAGTACGATATACACATCCCTTGGTAATGTCAGGAGAATTCTTTATTAAGGCTGTTTTTATTTTATTGTTACTCTTAAATGCTACATTTACATTGAAATTTTTCAACAGTTGGGAAATTTCTTTAAAAGAATCACAATAAGGCAGTACAAGTAAATTTTGTGTGTTATAGTTTTTTCTGTTTTCATTAGCGAGAAAAGTTTTTGCTGTTCTTAATGCATCATCTAACACAATTTCAGGGTACTTCAGTTTTTCACCTATTGCTCTAATATCATTTATTTCATCATAAATATATTCAGGGCTGCAGACTCGAAATGCTCTTAAAAACATAGAAGTAAATACAGATTTCTTAACTTTGTTGCCTTGGTTTGGGTAGCAATGGACATATGTTGAGATATTCGTTGGCTTTTTGTATACACTAAACTTGAGTCTATTGTTACATCTATTTATGAGACAGTCAAAAAAAAAAAAAAAAAGGTAGAGTACAATTATTCTCCAGCTCCATAGTGAAATTTATTGATAGTACCAAACTATTCAATCTAAGAAAAAAAGTTATCTAAATTTTCATTTCCTGGCCACACACATATTATGTTGTCAATATAGCGAAACCATTTTACATTATTAAGTATGATGTTATTTAAGATTCTACTTTCAAAAATTTCCATATATAGATTACTCAATACTGGGGATAAAGGGTTACCCATAGCCATACCAAATGTTTGTGCATATTTTTTTCATATACAGATTAATATTTGGAGGTATTACGCTACAATTCTAATATTCCGGTAGAAATTTGTCTATTGTGTATTCAATTCTTTATTACCAAATATACCACGAATGGTTGAAATGTATCCATCCCCATATAGACGGGCATCTAAGAGGGGTTTCCATGCACCAGCCCCAGGACTAAATGAAATATGGTTTCAATATGGCTACTTTTCCAGTACTTTGGATCAGATGTTTATTTCCTTATGTATTTGGGATGATACCTGGCTTCACGTACAAACAGAGATGCATGTGAAAGGCCGAGAGAAAGGTTAGGACTCAAAGGCAGGAAGCAATCAACTGAGTCATACTATTAAAGAACACTCTCCTTTATATACAAAACTCCAAGGCAACAGGAAAATACATGTTCAAGAAATGACAATGTTACATAGGCGACACATAGACATGTTTGTTCTAGTTCTTTTTAGTGCGAGGGAGGGGCGCAGATACAAGCATAATATATACAAAATAATTTATGTACGATCGTGTGACACACTGTTGGTACATGGCTACCCCCCTAAAAATGACATACTGTACATGTTAAATAGGGTGCCCTGATCTAGAGAGGCGAACTGTAAGTGGGTCATCTGGCAGTAGATAAGCAGGTTTTAGACGATCAATGGAGACCCAGTCTTCTTTGCCACAAATGTTTAGTAGGAATACTTTCGGACTGCATCGGATCACAAGGAAAGGACCCGTGTAAGGGGGTGTTAGCGGTAGCTTGGTAGTGTCGTTGCACAGGAAGACGTGCATTGCAGAATGCAAGTCCGTTGGCATGTGATGCTTCGCTGGGGGCTTGTAATTCTAGCGGCATGGAGTAAATTTTCCCACGACGTGACGTATGCACTGGAGATCGTCGGAGGAGGTTGTAGAAGGAGAAAAAATCGGCAGGGACGACCAACGGGTCGCCATACACCATTTCAGCTGCCGAGACGTCGAGGGCGTCTTTAGGAGTGGTCTTTAGTCCCAGGAGGTCCCATGGAAGATGAGTAAACCAGTTGGAATCCTTGCAGCGGGACATCAAAGCTGCTTTGAGTGTGCGATGAAAATGTTCAACCATTCCATTGGCAGCAAGGTTTCAGGCCAATGTCTGATGTAGGGTGATGCCCAGGAGATTCGCTAATGATGTCCACAATTGAGAGGTGAAAGTGGGTCCCCTATCAGAAGTATTATGCTCAGGGATACAAAAATCCTGAAATCCATCCAGAGAGTAAGGCAGATGTACATGAGGCGGACGTTGCAGTTTCCATGGGAATGGCTTCAGGCCAACGAATGGAGCGGTCGATGACGGTAAAGAGGTAATGATGTCCTTGTGATGTGGGTAGGGCGCCTACAACGTCGACTTGAATGTGTGCGAAACGACGCTGCGGTTGAGGAAAGGTGCCCACTCCTGAATCTGTGTGTCGATGTACTTTGGAAGTGTGGCAAGAAGTACAGGCATGGACCGAATCCTTAGCATCCTTAGAAATGCCGTGCCAAATGAACTTTGCCTTCAGCAGCTGTGCAGTAGAACGGCACGAAGGATGTGAAAGGCCGTGAATGAAATCAAACACCTGCCGTTGCATGGGAGCAGGAATCCAAGGTCTCGGTCTACTAGTATTGACGTCACAGAGGAGGGTTGTGTTGAAGTCTTCGAGGGTAAAGTCTTTCCAACGGAGGGACGTGCAGGATCTCTTACATGCTTGATACTCTGGATCCTGTCGTTGGGCTTCAGAGAGGGCGTTGTAATCCAATCCCAGTTGAATGGCACCCAACGTGTTTCGTGACAGGGCATCGGCAACGGGATTCATTTTCCCAGGGACGTAGTGAAGGGTGCAATTGTATTCAGCCACGGCGGGGAGATGTCGACGTTGACGGGCAGACCAGGCGCCAGACTGTCGAGTGAAGGCGTGCACCAGAGGCATTTGGTCTGTGCGAAGGACGAAGGGCGTACCTTCTAAGTAATGACGAAATTGACGAACAGCCAAGTGAACTGCCAGCAATTCTCGATCGAAGGTAGAATAACCCGATTCTGCCTGGGACAGTTTTCTGCTGAAGAAGGCCAATGGGCAGGGTGAGCCATTGACCACCTGCTCAAGTACTGCACCAATAGCGACGTCGCTGGCATCGGTGGAGAGAAGGAGAGGGGCATGTGGGTTAGGAAAAGTGAGAGCCGCAACAGTTGATAGGGCTTTCTTTGCATTGCAGAAGGCTGCATCTTGAAGAGGACCCCACTTCAGTTCCTTTGGCTTGTCCTTGAGTGAGGCGTAGAGGTTAGCAAGAGTGTTGGCAATGGCCGGCAGAAAACAGTGATAATAGTTGATCATGCCCAAGAATTCCTGCAGAGCTTTGAAGGTCGGGGGCACGGGTAAGTCCTGAACGGCTGGTACCTTCTCAGGGAGGGACTGGACTCCTTCAGGATTGATGCGGTGCCCTAAGAATGACACTTTGTTGGCGCTAAAGGTACACTCTTTGTACCGGACTAAAGGCCGTTTTGTTGCAGGCGGTCCAGCACGATGCGCAGGTGACGGAGTTGTTCCTCTTTTAAGGAAGAGAACACAAGTATGTCATCCACATAACATACACAGAAAGGGAGGTCCCCTAAGATGCCATCCATGAGGCGTTGAAATGTGGCCCCAGCATTACGAAGGCCAAAACAGGAGTAATTGAAGGTGTATGTACCAAACTGAGTGGTGATGGTGTCTTGGGGAAGTCTTTTGGGTTCATAGGCATCTGATAATACCCCTTCAGGAGGTCGAGCGTAGAGAAAACCTGTGCTTTGTGCAGGTAGGAGGTCACGTTGGCAATGTTTGGGAGGTGGTAGTGATCCGGTTCTGTTCGCCTGTTCAGGCGCCTGTAATCCCCGCACGGACGGAGGGAGCTGTCTTTCTTCAGAACGATGTGTATGGGTGATGACCATGGGCAGGAGGCCTTTTGGCAAAGGCCCATTTCCTCCATTTCGGCGAACGTCTGTTTGGCGGCTGCCAATCGTTCCGGTGCCAGACGTCTGAATTTTGCGAAGACTGGGGGTCCCATCGTGTTGATATGGTGATAAATACCGTGCTTGGCAGGAACCGTGGGCGTTTGTCGAAGTTCTGGACGGAAAACTTCCAGGAACGACGTGAGGAGGTGGGCGTAGGCCTCCTTGGGTGCTCTGATGTGGAGAGCAAGGTTAGAGGGGGCAGGTTGAAGAAGTGTCGACAAGTACGAGGGTGCGTTGACCAATCGTCGGTGTGCGACATAGACCAGTAAGTGGAGATGAGAGAGGAAATCCACACCGAGGATTGGCATTGTGACGTCAGCAACGAGAAACTTCCAATTGAATTTACCGTTTGCGAACGATAATGTGAGGTTCTCCTAACCATAGGTGGGTATCGCAGATCCGTTGGCAGCTACCAAGCGGACGTCGGCAGATGTAGACAGACTACGTTGTGCCTTGAAGAGTTTCCTTGGCAAAAGAGAACGACAAGCACCCGTGTCTACCAAAAATCGCACGCCCGTTCCTGAATCCTGTAAAAAGAAAAAATTAGAAACACGGGAGACCACCGCCACAAGCGATGGCCTACTTACATGTTTTTTGGCCACTGACAATCCTTAGCACATTTCTTCGCGGTTGCCCCGAATCTGGAGTGGTAGTAGCGAAACTGCGGCAGATGGGAGGTAGTAAGTGGCTGTAGAAGTCGTTCGTTGGGGCGCGAGCGATTGGTGGGTGGTGGGCGGCTTTGTCGCTGCTTCGGCACGTCACAGGGTAGGCGTGTATGTTCCACGGCATTCATGTCAGCTTCGGTTGACGTTGAATAGGCATCCTCTTCGTCAGGGGTGGAGTCGTTGATGGAGGTCTTGAAGTGGCTGTCCATAAGGGCGTCGGCTGGTCATCAAGACCTTTATGGGTGAACTATCGACATCGGGTATGGCAGCGCGTATAGGTCCGGGTAAACGGCGTATCCAAAGGGCACGAAGTAGGTTCACCTCACATGGAGAGCCGTCTGCGGCAGGTTGAAGGCGAGCGATACTGGTCATTTCCTTGAGGGCAAGTGAAGTCCTTTGGTCCCCCAACGGTTGTTGCGAGAGCTGAAAAAGCTTTGCTATACGGGCGGCTGGCGACGGTGAGTACTGCTGCAGAATGTATGTTTTGAGGGTGTCATATGCTATTGGGGTGTCTCCTAGTTCACAAAGCCAGTCGGATATTTCTGGAAAGGTGTCATCTGGTATCGCCACGAGAACATATTCGGATTTGGTGGTTGAGCGAGTCACGCCCCTGATGCGTAACTGGACTTCTGCGCGCTGAAACCAATCAAAAGCCTCTCCGCTGGCAAACGATGTAAGTTGGAATGGAGCGGCCGTAGCGCCAACTGCCGTAGATTCCGTCATAGTACCAACGATGGAGGGGAGAGGGGGTGGGGCTGGAAGGCGGTGGAAGCGAGTCGACTTGTCGGGTCACCAATGTGACGGGCCAAGAGAAAGGTTAGGACTCAAAGGCAGGAAGCAATCAACTGAGTCATATTATTAAAAAACACTCTCTTTTATATACAAAACCTCAAGGCAACAGGAAAATACATGTTCGAGAAATGACATGTTACATAGGCGACACATAGACATGTTTGTTCTGGTACTTTTTAGTGCGAGGGAAGAGCTCAGATACAAGCATAATATATACAAAATAATTTATGTACGATCGTGTGACACATGGTTGCTACATGCACCTCCACATCCGCCCATTCGCTCAAAGGAATACTGTGCCCTGTTTATAGAAATGCCAACCTTTGCAACGTAAACTTTATCCAAATTATCGCAGAAAAAGCAGTTAGGAGCAAAAATTACTTTCTTAGCAACTTTCTTCTTCTGAAATATGCTTTCCCCAACAGATATAACTTTGCTGGTTGAGAGTTAGAGTGACTAAAAGCGAGGCAAATTGATCATGATTAGCTGGTAATATCCATGGTGGAAGTCTTGTTTTCCTGAAATTCATTCTGAATTTCTTGACATATTCCAGTCATTCTATAAACAGACTCCACAGGATCTGTTACACGATGATCTCAAACTTCTCACTGGCATTACTAGCATCCGAAAAGGCAGTAAATTTTCCGTGTTTTATATTCTGAGTAATAATTATATACAAGTTTTGTTTTGGATATTGAATTATCTTAATCAGTTTAGTACTTCTTAAAAAAAATATCAACAATAACCGGTAGAGAAAAATTACATGATTACATGTTTGGAGCAAAAATAACTTATCGCATATTATATCTGAAATTATTGGAACTGACAGCTAATATGGGTATGCAAAATTGAACCAGAGTAATACAATTATTATATAATTCTTTAGATAGGTTTGATGTATAACTTCAGATAAAGTATATACTATCTTCAAAGATTATTTACATTTTCCCAACAGTACTCAATCTTTTAAAATTTTTAGCTTTCGTGACGATCTTTGATTTAAATCTCAATATCTACCACTTGGCCTCAGATTCGTTCATGTTAACATCTGAGATTGGATTCAAATTGTCAAAAGGAAGCTAGAAAACCATGTTTCATTTAGTCCTGAGGGGTGCACGGAAACCCCTCTAATAATAAATTTTCAAATATGTTAATAGTTAGCATTTATCACTTTAGTTGAATTTAACCTGAAATTTCAGATCAAGATTGAAAAGGTGAATGGCATTTACATAACAAAACATATTCAGTGAACAGGAAAGAAAGTTTCCAAGGGTATTATCAGTGTTTGTAGTTTGAACGATGAAAGATATTATTGTATTTATTAGATTAATTCAATAACAGGTTAGGAATAGTTTTATCTACTTCTAATATTTCAGCTAATTATCCGCAAAGGTGGTGATGTATAATGTATATTAAATTTCGCAATAATTATGATGGGTATTTTTGGTAAGATTGTATACATGGTTGAACATCATTAATTTTGTATTTCCATTTATCATCGTTGTATCATTCAGAATGTAGAAAAGACTACTTTCCTAATCTTAATATCTGTGGGTGCACCTCAGTCACACATACTGGGGTTAATCTACTCATAGCAATGGTAAAATAAGTCTGGATAGATATTCTAAGATCATATACGGGATTTGCAGATATTCTAATATCAACCATCACCAATGTATCTTCAAACCCATTTTGAGAGACTGAAAATGTCTGTTATTTATCTATCTGTACATCTGGTTTTATGGCAACTGAAAAGCTCTTCTTGGGTATACAAATACAATTAGATGTGTTCATTACTTTTCTAATGATACGATTTTTAATACTATGGAAAGAATGAAATACTGCAAGGCCAGTAAGGAGATTCTTCAAATAATTCTAAACCTCAAAATACTCCCTCGATTTATCTGAAGGTCTTTTGAGGTA
>NC_090742.1:118653761-118658761 GCF_036898095.1 Palaemon carinicauda | reverse complement strand
ACACTTAAAAAGTATTCAGCAATATTACCTTTGGGTAAATCTGTTGATATGGATCACTGTCTTGTTCTAAGACCATAATATTTTATGACCTCAATTACATCAATGGATAGCCAACTATTGTTAACGATCCCCCAGAGACAGTCATTTTATGCCATTTGGTTCTAACAAATAGACCATTCGAGGTTTGTCCGACATAAATGAATTTATATTAAGTGGATGTAATAGATTAAAGTGCTTCCATGTCATTACCTGAACTGCTCTTAACAAGAATGTGTATATACATACACATATGCAAATATGTATATATATATATATATATATATATATATATATATATATATATATATATATATATATATATATATATATATATATATATATATATATATATATATATATAGTGTATGTGTTTGTGCATTTGTCTAAGCACTAAGTTGCCATATGAAGTTATTTCATTAGAAGAGGAATAATGCTGCTCGACTCCACTTAGGCTTGTTAACAATAAAAGTTCTTTTAATAGGAGGTGATTTTGATAAAACGAGTTGTTTTGTGCTGCATAAATGCTTTTCCATCTCTTTTCTGGAACAACAGTAAACAATAATATCTCCCTTCACTCATGCACTGCTTAGATGTGTCCCCGTTAATTCATTTATCAAAGCTTGGGGGAACAGATAATTTTTAATTGATATCATTATTCATGTGTTTTTTGGACCATAACAAAAACACTGCCAAAAAAAAAAAAAATTCTTTACTAGAATAAGGAAAATAACTGCTTTCGCCATTACCTTAGGATTAAAAGTAAAATGTAACTTATAAATCCTAATTGTATATATATCTTTAATGTAATTTAATTGATTCAAAGCAGTTCAATGTAACCGGTGATGTAATTTGATCTTCAGTAAAAAAAAAAAAGAAAAAAAAAAAAAAAACATATGCAGCTATTCACTCTGTCTTTCTGCATTGGCATGACACACTAGACCAATTATGACCCTGTATATATTGCATATATTTAACACATAGTATGAGAATATACACAATTATCAGATAAAATAAAGTCATTTGACATAATTATTATATTCTTTATGAATAATAAGAAAAATATATATTATATTTTCACAAACTTTTCACGTTTCCTTCTCCTGTTTAAGTACTTCTAGGTATTGCAAAGATTTTCTGTTCACATCAAGAAAAGTTGAACCCCTCTTCGACATAGTGCAATAAACCAGAAATTCATATCTGCTATAACTTGGCTGCACCGAGTCGCCGATAAAAGAAAGGAAAAAAAAATCTGTGGGATTGTAAATTTTGCAACCACCTGGCCAGAATTCAATTGCTTGACAACAATATGAACGTGGACAGAATGTATAGAGGGTTAATGTATATTAGGATTTTCATTCTGCTAGTTCTATTCTTATATTTCCCATATATAGGTTAGAAAGTGTTTCTCTATTTCCACTGTATAAGTCAGTGCTTTCCTAGTTGGAGCACTTGAACTTGAAGCCTTTTGCTTTTCTATTTAGGGTTATAGCTTGGTTGAGGATAATGAAAGCAATAATCAATGCCCAATAAGGGAAAATGAAAGGCATAGAAAGTACAAATACCTCATCTATATTCCCTGCTAACTTTAAAGGATAATTTTTTTTCAGAAAAGGTATTAGGTAAAAATATTAATACAATTAACAACAAAAGCATACATTCATATGTACAGTATATACCATACGTTATTTTATATCATGGCATGAAAGCATGACTCTGTTTCAACGGAGTTATCAAATTGAAAGATGCAAAAGGTCTTCCAAGTTGGACTAACATCTCATGTGTTCAAAAAGAAGAAAAAAATAGAAAACAAGTTAAACTTCAATGGAAAAAAAACCTTGTTAGCTATTTTTTTTCTCATTATAACTTCGGCTAAACAAGGTCTTTATTTATCAAATGTACACCACATCCAAAGGGTTTATTATCATGCATCATGCGTGCCATTCACTAATTTTTGAGAACAGGGGGAAAAAAATAATCAAATAAGGATTATCTTATGAGGTTTTAAATGTAAATCAAAATGTCATTGGAATATATAAGTATCATTCTAAATAGCTTGTTGTCTATTTCAATATTACCAAATCTATCCTGAGCAAAACTAGAGTTGATGGCAAATTTTTTTGAATTCAAAACGTTCCCCGTAAAAGTTTTATTAATAACTTGAAACGCAAAAAAAAAAAAAAAAAAAAAAAATAGAAGTTTTATCATTAGGAAAAAGTTCACTTTTCTTGTAGAGTAAACCACGATTGGATTCACAAATAGTCTTTTTATGCTTAGAAAAGTAAAAGAAAGAAAATTATGGAAGAGTCGGTCATATGAGTGGTACTTCCATTTTTGGGAATGCCTGAATCAGCATTTCAAAAACGCCTGTGCCAATTCGTCACGTCAGTTCCTTCGTTCCGTGAACTTGTGCGAAGTTTTGTTTTCTGTAAGGTTTCTATTCAAATCTGGGCCCAGTTATGTTAACGATTCCAAAGATACTTGCAATAATTTTGTCTGACGACTTAAGTAAATTTTCAAAACAAATATAAATCTTAAATATTCTGAGGTGGTGTTCCGGACATAGTTATCCTCTTCATTTCAAGGTAGAAATTTAATTTCTTGAATGTTTTGAGACCCGTGGAGGGAAACTTGCTCAGTAGTTGAAAAGAATACTCACCAATCATGATTCCTATTAGCCCTCCAAACGCAGAGCTAATGAGAGGGTCACTACTAAAAACTGTGCCACCATTCTCTCCCGTATATGAACTGATTTGACTATTATCATATCAGCTTCACGGGGGTTAAATCTGTCATTGGCGATATTGTTCAGTAGACCGACATGCTCCACCTGAACTTGACATCACGAAGTATTCGTAGAAAAATTAAGACCAGCAAAACTTGATGTAGTGCAGTGCATCTGTAAGTGTGTGGGGAAGGCCTGCAGCACTGGGCGTTTCAGATGTCACCATGGAAAAACATCATACACAGTCTATTGATCATGACAATGCAGTGACGCCTGCTTCAGCCCATTTAAAACAGGGGAGGAAGACCAAGATGAAGTGGAAAAGTAAGAAGAAAATGTGGAAGATGAAAACGAAACTAGACATCTTGATCATTGCTTCGGCTGTGATGATGAATGGGAGTAATCACTGTTGATTAATATATGCTTGAGCACTATCACTCTGAAAATATCATTATCTTATTTTGATTTGATATTGAGCCGAAAATGGCTTTGAACTCGATCAATGATCCTGTATTTGCTCCCGAATCACAAAATGTACCACAAAAAATTTCCCCAAAAGAATTTTTAAACCCCTGGATAATCTAAAAATGGCATCAAAGTTAAGCTCGATTCTTTTATTCATAGTACTAAGCATATCTATAAATGTTTAATTCTATACGTTTTGAGGGCGAGTTCTATTATAATCTTTTGATTATAGGCTAAAGGTGAAATATCATATGTTATTATCTATTTTCATAGAATTTTAATGTGTTGCAACAACAGACATGTTATTTCAGAGGAAGTGTTAAGAATCGCCAAAAGGTTTCTGCGTATCTGCGTATTATTATTATTATTATTATTATTATTATTATTATTATTATTATTATTATTATTATAAGCTAAGCTAGTTGAGAAAGCAGAATTTTTTTATCCCAAAGGATCCAACAGGGAAAAATAGCCCAGTGAGGTAAGCAAACAAAGAAATAGATAAACTACAATAGAATTAGGCCTTTTATATATATGCTTGTAAGGAGAGAGAGAGAGAGAGAGAGAGAGAGAGAGAGAGAGAGAGAGAGAGAGAGAGAGAGAGAGAGAGATTAAACCAATTATACACGAAGTTGTAAATATTTGGTTTTCCTGACCATTGGAATAACGGAAGGTTTCAGTTAATTAGGATTTCTGGTTCACACATTAAAGTCATTAAAAATCTTTTCTCTTAGTGTCGTTAATGTAATGTTGGCTTTGTATTATGAGAACAATTGACAAGTCTTTGCCTAAATTGGAGAGAGAGAGAGAGAGAGAGAGAGAGAGAGAGAGAGAGAGAGAGAGAGAGAGAGAGATTTTAAACTATACATACTTATGTAGTGCGTATTGTTTGAAAGTTAACGTTCTTGGCTATGAAACTTTCAACGAAATCTTTATCCAAGAAATTGTTCATTAGTATAGCCTTTCTTTATTTTAATTCTATTTTACTGTAATTCATGGATTAGAAGTTCTGTTATAAAATTAAGATAAAGTAAAACAAATAAAACTAGTAACAACTTTTGCTTTTATTTGTGTTCAAATATAATTTTGAATATGTTCATGGTAATAAAAGCTATATATGGTATTGACTGACACTGTTTTCTCAAAATTCTTAAAAAAATTCTACAACAATGGACGAAAAAATATATATTTTTCTTCAATATTCGTACTTCAATCCCCCACAGAGAAGAATTATTGTTTAGGGAAAACTTCCATAAAAAAAGAAATACTATCGCCAATATCTTCAGAACATTTTGAGACGGCGAAGCTTCCACTCGCAGGGCTGCAAAATACTCTTGAAGTGAGAAATAATAGGACCATTTACCTTAGGCATCTCGAAAATTTATTAGATGCGTTGGCACATTCGGAAAGTTGAAATGATCATACTTTCTTATCAAGGCGTTCACATTACGGTAATAACCAGAACTGTATCTGAGGCAGCTATGGAGCCCAAAAAAAAAAAAAAAAAAAAAAAAAAAAAAAAAAAAAAAAAAAAAAAAAAAAAAAAAAAACGGATGGTTACAGTCGAGCACACCAAACGTTTAGTGATATTTCTATCTGTAAGGAAGATCTTTGTAAAGACTATTGCAAAAAGAATAAAAGATTATTTTGCTCAACCAAACGTGCATTATCATATTAAGGATATTTTTTTTTCTTTTTGTTCAGAAAAATTATAAATAACTTTCTCGGTTTTAGTCAGTCAAATCTAATCCTGCAAAAATCAGTGACAGAATGA
>NC_090742.1:118638761-118648761 GCF_036898095.1 Palaemon carinicauda | reverse complement strand
TATATATATATATATATGAATTTAATTGTAGAAATTCCGTTGATATTTTCAAACAGATGTTTCGAGCACTGGGGCAAGATGCCTCTCGCAATCCCCCATAAAGAGACTAATTATGGCCACGAATTTCAGAACACTGTGAAGGATCTCTGCATTATTCAGTCGAAGGGAGCCGAGATGAAATTCCGGCAATGTTATAGCGTCCAATATTGGCATAAGCTGCCTTATTACGCTCTGGCGTATGAGAAACGCTGCTCGCTCATTATTTGGGTATTACGTCGATGCCCATTGAGTTAACTCTACAACAATTGTTGTGCTTTTATTTCTCTTACCGGTACAATTAAGTAGACTTTTTATTTTATTTGCGGCCAAGTGCCTGAATATACGTTCAACTAGGCATTTTTAAGCAGCGTAAATATTTACTAAAATAAGTTCAATGTTTAAAAATAGTCTTATTACCCAACTATTTATGTTTGTAGAATAATTTTGCACTTCATATTTTTATCTTATAGTCTACTTTTTATTTCTCGCTTAACTAAGATTCATATATTTCTCATAAAAAAGATATTACAATTTATTTGAGTCTTATCTTATCACATTTGTGACTTGTCTTCTGTTGCGAAAAGTAGGGCAATCGATTCCTTCCAGTAAGCCTCGGTAAAAAATCATTCGCAAAATGCCTCGAGTTTTTCTTATATTACGATATTTTTAGCGCCGTAAGACGACTTCGAATAAGCTTTTACTTATATGTATACATACTATATGTATATATATATATATATATATATATATATATATATATATATATATATATATATATATATATATATATATATATATATATATATATATATATATTACATGCTAAGCTACAAATCTTGTTGGAAAAGCAGAATGCTATAAGCCCAGGAGCTCCAACAGTGAAAATAGCCCAGAAAAGAAAGGAAATAAGGAAACTAAAAGAAAGGTAATAAACAGTCAAAATAAAACATTTCAAGAACAGTAACAGCATTAGATTAAATATTTCCGATATAAACTACAATAACTTTAAAAAGGAAGAGGATGAGAAATAAGAGAATTGTGTGTCTGAGTGTACGATTAAACAAGAGAAGTATGCCCCAAGAAAGTGAAAGATCATGGTACAGAGGCTATGGCACTGTCTAAGACTAGAGAACAATGGTTTGATTTTGGTGTCCTTCTCCTAGAAGAGCTGCTTATCATAGCTGAGGTCTCTTCTACCCTTACCAAGAGGAAAGTAGCCTCTGAACAATTACAGAACAGCAGTTAATATATATATATATATATATATATATATATATATATATATATATATATATATATATATATATACATCTATCTATCTATCTATATATATATATATATATATATATATATATATATATATATATATATATATATCTATATATATATATCTATATATATATATATATATATATATATATATATATATATATATATATATATATATATATATATATATATATATATATATATATATATATATAGATAGATATATATATATAATTTGACCAGGGTAGGATTAAGTACTTTAAAGGCCCTAAGCAATTAAGGAATATATGTGTAATTCAAAATATGAAGAATAGCCTAAGCAACGTAAAACTTTGTTCACCAAAATCAAACAAAACTAACAACGAGAATGAAAATGTTTACTTTCGTGTACCTTCACTTCAAGGCCCTCACATGGGGGAGAGCACATGGCCTGAGGGGGCACTTTTTTAGTGGCGGCAAAAATAGCCTGGATATGTAGCCCCACAATATTGAAATAATGATAATTAGCGGGTAAAGGATAAAAGTTTTGAAATATGTTACCGGAAATAATGTTTTTTTGCAATTAAGCCATTAAAATCCCCAAAATTTTAATATTTCCCCGATTTGTTTTTCTTTTTGCAATAGAATTAATCATCTTGACAATGAAAATCAAGACCTTAAAAATGTTTACTTCTAAATAACTTCGTTTTAGTTTACATTTTCTTTTACATTTCCTCTGCCCTAAGGAATTATTTGGCAAAAACGATGCAGTGTGCAAAGGCATGAAGCAAAAATATGACGAAGACCTGAAAGCTTTAGAACTATGCCAAGAGATACAAGATTTAAAGTTCTTGGTAACAAACAGAAACATTGAATCAGCCTTAGTTTTTTATGAAATATGGTGAAGGATTCGCTAACCTTCAAGTGGCACTTAGGTTATTATCGACTCTAGGGGTATCA
Organism: Palaemon carinicauda; assembly: GCF_036898095.1. Classification (NCBI taxonomy): domain Eukaryota; kingdom Metazoa; phylum Arthropoda; class Malacostraca; order Decapoda; family Palaemonidae; genus Palaemon; species Palaemon carinicauda. Next base: position 118,646,514 of record NC_090742.1, on the reverse strand, counting down.
GTTGCTTCATTTGAAAGACCCTTCAGCAAATTGAAACTCTTAAAGACATACCTGAGACATACTATGGGCCAGAAGACACTTTCAAATTTGGCAGAATCTAATTCATGAATTTATCATAAGCTGAGCAAGAAAAATAATTTACTGAATGTTAAAAACGGTTGTCTAGCCTGGTGCGTGTATAATACAGTACATAAATATATATATATATATATATATATATATATATATATATATATATATATATATATATATATATATATATATATATATATATATATATATATATATATATATACATATATATATGTATAAATATATATATATATATATATATATATATATATATATATATATATATATATATATATATATGTATATATATATATATATATATATATATATATATATATATATATATATATATATATATGTATGTATATGTATATATATAATATATATATATATATATATATATATATATATATATATATATATATATATATATATATATATATATATGTATATTTATATATATATATATATATATATATATATATATATATATATATATATATATATATATATATATATATATATATATATATATATATATATATATATATATGTATCTATATGAATATATATATATATATATATATATATATATATATATATATATATATATATATATATATATATATATATATATATATATATATATATATATACATATATGTGTGTGTGTGTGTGTGTTTGTGTGTGTGTATATAGGGGATGGGATGTTTAGCCGTGGCCATTTTGCTGTGGCCATCTCGCCACAATCCATTTTCCCGTGGACTATTTCTGCCGCAGACCAGTCTCGCTCCATATATACATATTTTATAAAAAGCAAAATTGTTGCATAAGTTCTTCCGACTAGTTTGAATGTTAATATATGATGCTAATTATAAGGTGGAAGTCAAAATTTTTCTTTTTTTAAATGTAATTTTTCTATCATGTTTGACTAAGAAAATTGCAATTCCTATTCTTCCAAATATCAAAATTCTACATGATGCATCACAGCTCTCAGCTGATAAAAACTGTTCTTTGATACTATCAGTTACGCGATAAGTTTTAAAGCTTTCGGGTATTCCAAGTTCTAAATTGCTCGGATTTCCAGGGAAATCTGCAATTTTTTTTCCGCTTCCTATGCAAAATTTTTTTTAGCGATCGGGTGATAAGTAGGCTATCACTCGTTGACAAGGTTCAGGAAAATTTACAAGGCACTCGTAAATTATTTGAGAAGTTTCAGCAGCTCGCACTTTTATCTTTGAAATAACTATCTCTCTTTCAACTTCAGATGCCGTGGTTGCACGCGTGTGTTCATAAGTTGTTTTACCACTTCATGATTTCTAAAGTGTATCCGAGTTTTGCAGAGCTTTCTTTTCTCACAAAATGTTTTTATCTTATCAACAGCATCACCATCAAACACGTATATACAGACGTCTTGTGAATACTTTTCTCTTTCTCGTGTAGACAATATCGAAGACTGCATTTCTGTGGAATATGGGTTTTGTTCTATTTAGATGTTGCTCCTTGAAAAGTCAAGATATAGCTGTAAATTACTTTATAGCTTCAGAATACTAAACCAGGAATAAATGTAAATAACTTAAAACCACCGAACTACCAGACAAATCATGCCGCATATATACATATATTGCCTACACTAGAATGGTACTTCGGTATTTTGAAGTTATTCACACACAAACAAACACTCATATAAATAAATGAATATATATATATATATATATATATATATATATATATATATATATATATATATATATATATATATATATATATATATATATATATATATATATATATATATATATATATATATAATAAATTTTGCACATTTAGACGTCTTTTTCATATTTAAATAAGCCATATATATTTTTGATACATTAATGTCTGAATTCTTTTAACGACCTCGGGATCAGAGCCCCAGGCGAAATCACACAAAGACAAGAGCTTGCGTCCGGCCGGGAATCGAACCCTGGTCGGCAAGCTTGTATAGACAGTGACTAAGCCACTCGGCCACGAAGAAAGATAAAAGTCAATGACAATTCTTCAATACTTATACCTGTCGAACTCAGGTATTTTGTACTTAGAATTGAAATCAACCCATCTTCACCATCGTAACTAATTGGTAGTTTGTTACTTGTCATTCAATTAATGATAAATTTTGCACATTTAGACGTGTTTTTCATATTCAAATAAGCCATATATATTTTTGATACATTAATGTCTGAATTCTCTTAACGACCTCGGGATCAGAGCCCCAGGTGAAATCACACAAAGACAAGAGCTTGCGTCCGGCCGGGAATCGAACCCTAGTCGGCAAGCTTGTATAGACAGTGACTAAGCCACTCGGCCACGAAGAAAGATAAAAGTCAATGACAATTCTTCTGTACTTATACCTGTCGAATTCAGGTATTTTGTACTTAGAATTGAAATCAACCCATCTTCACCATCGTAGCTATTTAGTAGTTTGTTACTTGGTATTCAATTAATGATAAATTTTGCACTTTTAGACGTGTTTTTCATATTCAAATAAGCCATATATATTTTTGATACATTAATGTCTGGATTCTCTTAACGACCTCGGGAACAGAGCCCCAGGCGAAGTCACACAAAGACAAGACCTTGCGTCCGGCCGGGAATCGAACCCTGGTCGGCAAGCTTGTAAAGACAGTGACTAACCCACTCGGCCACGAAGAAAGATAAAAGTCAATGACAATTCTTCTGTACTTATACCTGTCGAATTCAGGTATTTTGTACTTATAATTGAAATCAACCCATCTTCACCATCGTAGCTAATTGGTAGTTTGTTACTTGGCATTCAATTAATGATAAATTTTGCATATTTAGACGTGTTTTTCATATTCAAATAAGCCATTTATATTTTTGATACATTAATGTCTGGATTCTCTTAACGACCTCGGGATCAGAGCCCCAGGCGAAATCACACAAAGACAAGACCTTGCGTCCGGCCGGGAATCGAACCCTGGTCGGCAAGCTTGTATAGACAGTGACTAAGCCACTCGACCACGAAGAAAGATAAAAGTCAATGACAATTCTGTATTTATACCTGTCGAATTCAGGTATTTTGTACTTAGAATTGAAATCAACCCATCTTCACCATCGTAGCTAATTGGTAGTTTGTTACTTGGCATTCAATTAATGATAAATTTTGCACATTTAGACGTGTTTTTCATATTCAAATAAGCCATATATATTTTTGATATTTTAATGTCTGGATTCTCTTAACGACCTCGGGATCAGAGCGCCAGTCGAAATCACACAAAGACAAGAGCATGCGTCCGGCCGGGAATCGAACAATCGTCGGCAAGCTTGTATAGACAGTGACTAAGCCACTCGGCCACGAAGAAGAAAGCCCAACATTCCCTACCCAACCTAACCCTTACCCCTATTAACCCAGATGATATCTCCTTCCATTCCATTACTTTACCTGTCACCCATTCCCTTAGCAATAAAGCCACACCTTCTCTTGCTCTTCCCCTTTCAATCCCAGATACTCTACCAGACATTTCATCAAACATCACTTCACCTTTCCCTTCTATCTTTGTCTCACGTAAAGCCAATAATTCCATCCTTCTATTCCTAAACATACTTTCAATCTCACATCTTTTACTCTCTATCGTACTACATCCACGCACATTCAAACCCCCCAAAACTAGAGTGCAGGGAGCAGTCCCTCTCTTCCCAGCTCCACTTCTTTGATGTCTCACAGAATTATGATACAGGAGATGGGGTTCCCAGCCCCCTCGTCCTGTCCCTTTCAGTCACTTCTTACGACACGCAGGGATACGTTGGCATTATTGTAATTTTTTATTTATATGTATATATATATACATACATATATATATATATATATATATATATATATATATATATATATATATATATATATATATATATATATATATATATATATATATATATATGTGTGTATACATATATATATATATACATATATATATGTATATATATAAATATATATATATGCATATATATATATATATATATATATATATATATATATATATATATATATATATATATATATATATATATATATATATATATATATAAAATATATATATATATATATATATATATATATATATATATATATATATATATATGTATATATATATATATATATATATATATATATATATATATATATATATATATATATATATATATATATATATATATATATATATATATACATGTGTGTATGTAAGTATATATATATATATATATATATATATATATATATATATATATATATATATATATATATATATATATATATATATATATATATACATGTGTGTATGTAAGTATATATATATATATATATATATATATATATATATATATATATATATATATATATATATATATATATATATTATATATATATATATATATATATAGATACATGTATATATATATATATATATATATATATATATATATATATATATATATATATATATATATGTATATATATATATATATATATATATATATATATATAATTATGTGTGTGTGTGTGTGTGTGTAGTATATTCAATTTTCTACCAGATAATGAAAAGTCTATATGTATTTCTTTTCTACCTAATTCTGATATGTAAATAAATCTTGTGAATATTTGATAAAGAAATTTATTATGTTTTGGTTAACGGTTTCTGTACTACTGATGGAATTCTGTTTTGAAATCAATTTATTTTCTTTTACTTCAGAGTCTTCATTGCCGTTAATGTGTGTTTATTTAACCAAAAATCAAGATATGTTTACTTAGTTATTTTGTAAGTCACTTAATATAAATTACTTTTTCACCAGTGTAATTAATCTGTTATTATATATTTCGATATCCTTTAACTAGGCCTGGGGGTGGGGTTGGGGGGGGGGGGTCTCACTAGGAACTTTGCTCTGGTGCAGGAGTTAGGTATGTGAGGGCCCTGGTTCACTTAGGATATATTTGAGTGGTTTCCTCCTGCATTTTTTATAATAAACACAAGTAGACCTAGCCTCAAAGAAATGCCACAAAAATGGCAGCAAGAAATAAAACCATATATATTTTGGTATGCCTTCACTTACATTTGAAAAATTGTCTCCTTTTTTTTTAACTGTAAAGTCATTCCTCTGGTCACCATTAATGATTTTACGTAACACATCTGTTTCTATGATAAGGCATCCAGCCTGCCACGTTGCGTTGTTCAGATAGAATTTTTGATATGCCTCAACTGAGAAAATAAGCGTTCAGCAGAATATCAGCTGAAAATTTGCTGTTAAAACCAGAAATCTTTCGACAGTACTGAAAATACCTTTAGGCTAATTGTTAACAGATGAAGTGACATTATGTAGTAGTGGTAGCCTTCGGCATTGGGTTGAAGTAGAATTGAGACGGATATTTTTTTTTTTTTTTTTTCATTTATTTATTTATTTATCTATTTATTTTTAGGGTAATATTCATGATATAGATTATATAGGTCAATGTTATTGATTTGAAATAACAAATGTCCGTGCAAGGTTTGAGTTTTATGCAATTGTTGTTCCTCTTCATGAAGAATAAAACATTCAAATGCTTTGCGCTATTTCTGCAATCTTACGATAATACTAAATTATTCTGTGGCATAAAATAGGATAACAGTTTCTCTGGAAAGTAAATTAATAAATGTGCTAAAGCCTTCAACTCTATGAAAAAGAAAAATCATTAATCGTATTAACACCTGAGCTAACGTAAAAGAAAAAAAAAATTAATAAATGAATAAAAAAATAAATAGAATAAAAAAATAAAATATAATAAAATCTGTATTTTTCACTTGAAATTATTAATGCCTAGCGGGGAGAGCAAGAAAACCCTTATACATTATCCATTAACCCTAATAACATGAATTAGTCCCCTAATATGAAGGCATCATAAGTATTCTTAATTTTCTTTACACAATGAAAATAATCGTCTAATAGGAAATGTAAAGGGAAATATATCGCTTGAGTAATAAGAATAACAATTGGGGGTATTATTTCTTAATATTAGATATTGACTCCACTATATCTGTGCAAATAACAAAGGAAGCAGATGCTACGACTGAATTGCTATATTTTTTTAGTAATTTCTTTGTTATTGCTTTCTTTTTGTTCGGTAGCTGCTGTTACAAGTCCTTCTGGCAGATTAAATCATTTTGATGGAAGACGGATAATATGTTTCATATTATTCCGTATCATGAAGCAAATATTTTTCAAAATGTTTTCGTATCTATGTATTTGTTTACATATTCATATGATAAGCGTACTGATTCATAGTCAGGAAAATGATATGATAGAATCTTTATAATATATTCCATTTATGAGGTATTTCACAAGAATATTTTTAGAAATTTGAAAATATATAACAGAAATTTCTTTTAAGTTACACGTTTAACAATTTAAAGCGTTTAACTCCAATCGAAAGTAAAATTCTTAAAAGATAGTTTGCAGCAATATCTGCTAAATGATAAATCTCATATGCAACAAAAAGGATTTCACGATTCTTAGGAATTCGCGCAGTAAAGGAGATTTGAAAAACAGTTACCACCAATCTCATCCAACATATTACGTAATTGTTGGGAACTTTCGATTCTTTTAGCGTTATATTATGGTTAAAAGGAAATATTAGTTTAGTTTGATTAAAAACTATCACTATTTGATATAACAGTAAATAATCTACGTAAAAATAGTGAGAAAATTCCGATCTAGAAAGGAGTTAGAAAGGGAGACCTATTCTCTTTAAAATTATTCACAGAATACATACATTTTTTTCAATTCTGATTAAAAAAAAAAAAAAAAAAAAAAAAAAAAAAAAATCTAGGAATAAACATTAATAGGGAGTACGTTAACAACTTAAGATTTGCGAATGACATAATTCTATTCATTGAATGGGGGGGGGGGGGATTTGCTAAAGACGATAGAAGATTTGAAGAAAAGTGAAACTGAAACACTGTTGAATGAAAGTGCAGAGAAAACAAATAAGGGTTATGGACGAACCTCTACGGATTGTTTATGAATATACGTACTGAGGACAGACAGTAAGTGTTTCGCTTGGACATGAAACCGAAATTAAGAGATGGATAAACGTGGGATGGAGAGCTTTTGGTAAACGAAATGCCGCTCTCTCTAAAAAGAAAGATATTCAATGAGATGATCCTACCTGTATCAACTTATGCGTCAGAAACCTAGAGCCTCACTAAAGCCTTAGAACATAAACTAGTCACAACTCAATGAGCTAAAAGATAATGGTAGAAATAATATTAAGAGACAGAAAAAGAGCAACACGAATACGAGTGCAAACATGTAAGAAAAAGAAATGGATATGGGCAACACCTATAAGGGCAATGGCAGATAATAGTGGACTAGAAGAATAAAAGAATAAGTCCCTAAATATTGCAAACAAAGCAAGGGACGGAAGAAAAGGCGATGGATTGACGAACTAAGAAAATTGCGGGAATACACTGTCATTGAAAGACCATAAACAGACGCGAGTGGAACGACATGTCTGAGACCTTTGTCCTACAATGGACTAGTAACGGCTGGTGATGATGGTGTTAATAAAATTCATAAAGCTCCTTAAATGCTACATTATAAAGCTAATATTTTCTTATTTCATTTGAATGTATTACTTTCTTAAATCTATTCC
>NC_090742.1:118618761-118633761 GCF_036898095.1 Palaemon carinicauda | reverse complement strand
TGAAGGTGAAATGTCGAGTAACAAACAAGTGATCTCTATAGAACCTGGATAAAGAAACAATGCCGTCGCTCACTGTGTTGGAGACAATATAGATTTAGCCCTTGTCTATTTTAATTGTAACACTCCCTTTCAGTATATAAGTTCCTCCAGCACCACCTTTGCCAGCTCCACCGAAAACAGCAGCAGTCCACAGGGTGAAGTTGAAGGCATTTAACAAAGCTAGCTAACATACTGAGATGAGATGAAGTGTAAATCCTTTGATATCCTAAGAGAAAACAAACAACAATAAACACCATCATGTTTCTCACCATCGCTGAGCGACTCCTCACTCGGGGCAGTACACTCTGGGTGGCTGGGTCGGCAATCAAAGCCCGTGATCATGAGTTTCCACACTCCAACTGGAAAGATAATTCATATGTATGTGGCGATACAGAGAACACAGTCCAACTTTCTTCTAGTTGTTGAAGGTGACCAAAATGATTTTAGTACCATCTTTACCACTCTAAATGCGTGCATACAGCTCTTTGGTGAGAGAGTAGCTATAGTGAACTATAATATAATTGGGCTGAAGGCTATAGAAATTATAAAGGAGGCAAATTTATCTATCATTGTATGGTTTGGTGAATCTCGCTTACTGAGATTGTTTAATATGTGTTGTGTGTAGTCAATAGTACCAGTAAATTGGGTTTGTGCTTGTATTGTACCACTATATAATGGTAAGGGAGATATGTATGAATGTTGTAATTTATGGGGTATTAGTTTGTTGAGTGTGGTTGGAAAAGTGTATGGTAGAGTACTGAATAATAGGATTAAGGATGAAACAGAGAATCCTATCTTAGAAGTACAGGGTGGTTTTGGAAAAGGTAGGGGATGTATGAATAAGATTTTTACAGTTAGGCAGATATGCGAGAAATATTTAGCAAAAGGTAAGGAGGTGTATGTTGCATTTCTGGATCTGGAGAAAGTGTATGATAGAGTTGATACGGAAGCGATATGGAATATGACGGGGTTATATGGAATTGGTAGAAGGTTGTTGTGAGCTGTGAAAATTCTCTACAAAAGTAGTAAAGCGTGTGTTAGGATAGGAAATGAAGTGAGCGATTGGTTTCCGGTGATAGTGGGGCTGAGATAGTGATAAGTGATGTCGTCATGGTTGTTTAACTTGTATGTTGATGGAGTGGTGACAGAGGTGAATGCTAGAGTGCTTGAACAAGGGTCGAAACTGGTAGACGAGAATGATCATGAATGGGAGGAAACTCAGTTGTTGTTTGCGGATGATACTGTACTGGTTGCAAACGCGGAAGAGAAGCTTGGCCGAATTGTGACAGAATTTGGAAGGGTATGTGAAAGAAGGGAGTTGAGAGTTAATGTGGTAAGAGTAAGGTTATGAGATGTACGAGAAGGGAAGATGGTTCGAGGTTGAGAGTCATGTTAAATGGAGAGTTACTTGACGAAGTGGATCAGTTTAATTACTTGGAGTGTGTTGTTGCATCAAATGGTGGAGTGGAAGCAGACGTACATCGGAGAGTGAATGAAGGATGCAATGTGTTGGGGGCAGTGAAGGGAGTGGTAAAGAATAGACGGTTGAGCATGAATGTAAAGAGAGTTCTGGATGAAAAAGTCATTTTACCAACTTTGATGTATGGATCGGAGCTGTGGGGAATAAGAGTGACGGAGAGACAGAAATTGAATGTGCTTGAGATGAAGTGTCTGAGGAATATGGCTGGTGTATCTCGAGTAGATAGGGTTAGGAATGAAGTAGTGAGGGTGAGAACGGGTTTAAGAAAGGAGTTAGCAGCTAGAATGGATATGAATGTATTGAGGTGGTTTGGCCATGTTGAGCGAATGAAAAATGGCTGTCTGCTAAAGAAGGTGTTGAATGCAAGACTTGATGGGAGAAGTACAAGAAAAAGGCCAAGATTTCGGTGGATGGATGGAGTGAAGAAAGCTCAGGGTGATAGGAGGACAAATGTGAGAGAGGCAATAGAGCGTGCAAAAAATTAGAATGAATGGTGTGCGATTTCGACTCAATCCCGGTCGGTCATGCTGCTTCCTCTGGTCGCCTTGGATGACTGCGGAGGTAGCAGCAGTAGCTGCTTTATCTGTGGTGGATAACAGGGGAGGGTGCGCTGTGACACACTAGCAGTACCAGCGGAACTCGGTTGAGTCCCTCGTCAGTTTGGGAGGATCATAGAGAGGAAAGGTCCCTTTTTTTCATCTTTTTGATGTCGGGTACCCACACAAATTCGGGGAAATGCCCAAGTTTATATATATATATATATATATATATATATATATATATATATATATATATATATATATATATATATATATATATATATATATATATATATATATATATATATATAAGTTAAAAGCCTGTGTTGTATAAAAGGTATGTGGATGACACATTTATTATTTTTAAGCATAAAAATACCGCAATCAAATTTTTTAATTATTTAAATTCTCAACGCAGTAATATCAAATTCACCATGGAAGAAGAAAAGTGTTTCAAGTATTATTTATTTATAATCTTAAATTATCTTATTTTTCTCATGTCTTTTACCAATGTTTTTTATTGCTTGTATCAATGTATGTTTTTAACTTTACAGAACCTGCTGATGGACAAATTGTCCGAAACGTTGTAATAAAGGTGATTGGATGAAGGTGATGTTTAGATTTGTGCTTGCACTACAGTTCCTCATTAAACTATTTATATATATATATATTTATATATATATATATATATATATATATATATATATATATATATATATATATATATATATATATATATATATATATATATATATATATATATATATATATATATGTGTGTGTGTGTGTGTGTGTGTGTGTGTGTGTGTGTGTTTGTGTGTATATATATATATATATATATATATATATATATATATATATATATATATATATATATATATATATATATATATATGTGTGTGTGTGTATATATATATATATATATATATATATATATATATATATATATATATATATATATGTATATATATATATATATATAAATATATATATATATATATATATATATATGTATATATATATATATATATATATATATATATATATATATATATATATATATATATATATATATATATATATATATATATATATATATATTTATATGTGTGTGTGTGTGTGTGTATATATATATATATATATATATATATATATATATATATATATATATATATATATATATATATATATATATATATATATATATATATATATATATCAGATAAATGTACTCCTTTGTTTTAGGATATTGTACAAATTATATATACTTCTATGTAATAGTTCCAACATCAACCAATTCTCGTATTATTGTTAAAATACTACTACTACTACTACTACTACTACTACTACTACTACTTCTTTTTTCTTCTTCTTCTTCTTCTTCTTCTTTCTTCTTCTTTTTCTTCTTTTCTTTTTCTTCTTCTTCTTCTCAGGAACACGGTGTGGTAAACCATCACTTATGTAAACATTTCATTTATCACTTATCCTATGTAAAATTATGTTTACGAAAAGGGCCTCAACATCCACCAACAATACGAGTAGGCTACTACCAACACTACTACTAATATAAATTCTAATAATAGTAGCAAAAGAGTGATAAAACCAATAGGTAAAATACCTTTCCGTTCCATCATTTGTGGAAATCAAGAATCCTACCGGCATTCATTGCTGTTTTGCTTGCGGTCCACGGAGGGTAGCAAACTATGATATCAGCGAAAAAAGGAAATGAATAATTAGTGACGCCAGAATTAATGAGCAAATCCCCGCGTAATTTGTTCCATAATGAGCTGTGCACTTGAATAATGATTGTTCCATTAGTAAATGTTGAAGCGTCATAGAGGGAGTTAGCAAAATCGTAAAATGGTAATTAGTAACGCCAGCTGAGATTATAAAATGAAGTTCAGGAATCTGTAATATGTTGTGAAACTAATATTTTAATTTGCATTGTTGTTGGGTGAATAGAAAACTTTGCATTGTTCTGAAAGAACGACAATTTCTTTTTAGATTCGTATATTTTTTCTTCCAGGATTTATTTTTTTATATTAATAATGTAGGTTGAATAATATAGAACATACTTTCATTAGTCGATTATTTCAAATACAACAAGTATCCCTATATTTTACATCTTTGTTATATCCATATTATTATTATTATTATTATTATTATTATTATTATTATTATTATTATTATTATTATTATTATTATTATTATTATTATTATTATTATTTCTTTCGGTCATTAGGAACATGAAATTCACCATCTTTAAGCGATTCATAAATTGAATGATTACACAATTATAGCTTAGTTTGATATAATCATTATCATCGTCTCCCCTTACGCCTCAGATTTCGCCAGTCGCCTCTAGTTTGAGCCTTTAAATCAATATTTCTCCATTCATCATCTCGTACTTCGCTTTTCATAGGCCTGGGTCTTCGTACTCTTGAAAGTTTGGTGAACTAATCTCTCTTGGGGTGTGCGAAGAGCATGCCCAAACCATCTCCATCTGCCACACACCATGATCTCATCCACATATGGCACTCGAGTAATCTCTTGTAAAGCTTCATATATAATCATATCTCATCATTAAACTACCAATATTTTTCTTAGAGTTTTGTTCTCAAATCATGATATATTTAATTAAAATGTTTGAATTTGCTTTATGGCTCCATTATAGTGGATATCATCCCATCTAAGCTAAATAAAAACAATGCTATAAAAATGTTTCCGCTGCAATGCATGAGAGACAACGAAGCATTCAGGCTTCAGGTAATGAAATTATTAAAATCCAGAAGGATACTTTCACTTCACTCCGAACCTGTAGATTTATAATCATGGAAACTCAAATTTTCTTTTCCTAAACTTCTTAGTCACGTTCTGTTTTTAGGGGGGCCGGGTGGCATCTACATTCAGTATTACGAAACAATCTCTACAATTTTGTTCTTACAAAGTAAAGAATACCTATTCTTTCATATCCGGAAAGTAACTAAGCACAAAGCTTGACTTTTTGGGGGTTGAAACTAGGTTAGCACTGTGTATACTATAGTGATTTTTTTTAGTGAGGCAAATTTGCACCCGCTCGCAGGGGTGCCCTTTTAGCTCAGGAATAGTTTCCTAATAGCTGATTTGTCATAAGTATTTTTGTCCGAATACTTCCAACCAATCAGCTATCAGGAAACTTCCCGAGCTAAAAGGTCACCCCTACGAGTCGGTGCAAATCTGTATCATTAAAAAAAAGGCCTATAGTAGGTATTCAATTCGAAAACAAAGCAGCTTTTAGTGACTAGAACGTGAAAAAAAAATCGATGATGCCATGAAATACTACCAAATTATTAAATAATCCAAAATTAATCTACTCCATTCTAAAAAAAAATCTTAAAAATATTATAAGTATAACATTTCTTATATTCTGGATTTTGTATATTCGGGGAACCAGTATGTATATATTTATAATTGATTCTATGCACAATAATAAGGATGAGCCCTTTTATGATACAAACCAATGGTTATCCTCTCAGATGTATTTTGATCAAGTAATGGGATAATATGGTAACTTATTTGATATTACTTACTGAAAGAACTGAAATGTACTCAATATAGCTATTATAGCCAGCAAAATTATAAATCAACTTATTATTTTGCTGAATAAAAAGGATTAAAAATTGTATTAGATGCATTGCCAATTAAAGTCAATATGATATACAAAAAAAAAAAAAAAAAAACCAGAATATGACTATTTTTAATCTGATAGAGTATTCATATTAAATAAAGAAATGATCCTTTCATGATTGCTGGAAAACAGAATCTATGTTGCATAATTGCTTCATGTCTTAGCAAGTGTTTTTTGCTAATATCTAAGTGTTAGGAGCCTTATAAATAAGAAATGAAAAAAAAAATAAGGCTACATAATTAATCGAAACTAAAATTATATTACTTGGTTCAATGTACATTACTCTAAATCAATGTTTTATTTAATGAATATAAGCAAGAAAACATCTATTTTGTCGATGTCCTATTTCCATAATCATAATACTATAATTCCCTGAAAGTTGTTAGCTAATAATTGGTTTTACTGTCTACTTTGGGAGTTCCTCTATTTAGATAAATACATATGAAATCTAAGATAAATTATTTTCGTTTGGGTTAAAAGTCAATACATTAGAAAAAGGGCATCTGTTTGATATCAGTTTAACTCTTATTTCTCTACCATTACTACTCTAAGGTAATACGAAGTTCTGACTTTCAGTCTTGAATGGTGCTTTGACACTGCTCCATTTTCTAGTTTTTCAGCCAAAAATTAAAATATAAAAATCGTATTACATATCGGGATAAACAGATAACGTATATCAATAAAACAGGAAAACCTGGAATAGTTAATCCTCATCCAAAGTGAGTGAAACTCTTCAAAGGATATTCCAAATAAACTCTCTCTCTCTCTCTCTCTCTCTCTCTCTCTCTCTCTCTCTCTCTCTCTCTCTCTCTCTCTCTCTCTCTCTCTCTCTCTCTCTCTCTCTCTCTCTCATTATTACACAAGCATGCCCTTCACCGGTACCTTTTTTTTTCTTTTCATTAGCGACTATTCTAAATGAGGCCGCACATATTTAAATATCTGTTTCAGTAATATTTTTAAATATACATTTTTAAGGTCATTGAAACGTCAAAAAGGTTAAAAGCAGTGCCTTCATTCAGACAAACATAGCTCTCTCTCTCTCTCTCCTCTCTCTCTCTCTCTCTCTCTCTCTCTCTCTCTCTCTCTCTCTCTCTCTCTCTCTCTCTTTCTCTCTCTCTCTCTCTCTCTCTCTCTCTCTCTCTCTCTCTCTCTCTCTTGCTGTTTATCATGCACGCTTGGTCCTCAATTATTTTTTCTTTCTTCATATCCCTATCGCGAAAGGCAGTTTTCAAAGTATGTCCCAAATTTCAAGTATTTTTCACACGAGACGTAGGGGTTCATGAACTGTTCCAAACAATGTAAATTAAGATCTTCTGTCATGCAATTGGGGAAGACTTCCCCTTCACAAAATTTAAATAAAGTTATGGTGAAAATACTTGGCAATGATGATAATGATAATAACAATAATAATAATAATATAGATTCTACTCCTACTACTACCAATACTACAACTACAACTGCAAATACTAAAAACTCTCGTTTTTTCTACTACTACTACTACTACTACTACTACTACTACTACTACTACTACTACTACTACTAATAATAATAATAATAATGATAATAATAATAATAATAATAGTGGAATACTGGAGTGGAAGAAGTCATATATGCAACATAGATAGAAACAATAAAAAAGGTAATAAAAATGCACCAAGCAGTGCTCCCGAGAGCGAATATTGACAGGCTCTATATGCTACGAAGTGAAGGAGGAAAAGGGCTCATCAGTATAGAATATTGTGTTAACATCCAAAACAAAGCATTGGGACGGTGCCTTAAAACCAGTGTATGGGAAAAAAAACCTCATTAAAGAAGGATGAAGACCAAGAAGCGTGTAAGGAGCGAACAAAAAAAATAAGAGATAGGAAGAATGGGACAAATTGAAGAATTGGACGTTAAGGAAACATGGCAGTAGCCACAGATAGGAGAACCTAGGAAGGAAACTGAAGGGATGATAATGGCAGTACAAGATAAGGCCTTAAGCACAAGATATATTCAACGAGATATAGACGGAAATAACATATCGTCAAAGTGCAGGAAATGTATAGCAAGAGAGGATACAATCAACAACATCGCCAGTGAATGTTCAGCACTTGCCCAGAATCAATATCAGAAACCACATGATACAGTGGCTAAAGCTCTTCATTGGAGTCTCTGTAAAAATATGAAATACAATGCGGTAACATCATCCTCGAGCCGTGGTAGGAAAAGATCAGGCTAAACTACTGTGGAACTACTGTACAGTATACGGACGGGCAGGGTGGTGCAACCACATTGAGCAAATATTACTCTGGTTGACAAGGCAATGGAAAAAGTAACACTTATAGATGTCGCAGTACCATGGGATTCAAGAGTGGAAGACGAGGGAGGGAGAAAATCTAAAAATACCAGGACCGGTGAATTGAACTAAGAGGGTTATGGAATAAGCAGATAGAAATGGTACCAATAATCAAAGGAACACCATAGACCATGCCCAAATCATTGGAAAGGAATCTCGAGAAGGTAGGAGCCGTTATAACCCCGGGACCTGTACAAAAGAGTGTGCTACTTGAAACAACACATATACTGAGGAAAGTGATGGACTCCTTAGGAAGCTTGATGCAACGCTGAACCAAATACTATGAACCACCAGACTATGATAATAATAATAATAATAATAATAATAATAATAATAATAATAATAATAATAATAATAATAATAATAATAATAATAATAATAATAATAATGACACCTACAACCTCTACAAACTTTTATAATAAAAAAGTCTCACGTTGTCAGATAACAGGAAAAAAAAAACAATGAAATTATTTAAGTCCACCTCCATTTAAAAACTTACCAGAACATTTCAAGTACAAGAAGTGGTCATGCGTTGAAAAAAAATTCAATGAGTACTTTTGATTATAATCCAGATATTGTTGTATTAAATGGAAAGCTTCCTTTCTGAAATGTGATTTGGTTGTTATTAAATTCGTGATAAAAAATATGGGAATCGCTTTTTTTTTTTTTTTTTTTTTTTTTTTTTTTTTTTTTTTTTTTTTTAGCCAAGTAATTGAGGATATCTGTAATGTTGGAGAAACAACACGATGATATTATGTGTCTTTTAGTAACTTGGTAACTATTAACATGTAAATGTAATGTCTTTTTATATATGCGTAACTGTTAATTTGTAAATGTAAGGTATTTCAGTAAGCTAGTAAATGCTAGCTTGTAATCTTAATGTCCTTTTATGTGTTGCTAGCTGTTAACCTGTAAATCTTAAGACGTTTCATTATATCTTTACATTATTTTCCACGTATAAAACACTAAAATTTTATTTTGTTTGGGTAAAATCTTATCTAAACATATGCAATTTGTTTAAAATATGTTTTTTTTTTTCTTTTTTTTTTTACCAAATTTATACAAAAAAAAAGTGTTAAGGAACGGTCATCGGTGTGGTTAGTAATTATATTTGATGGAAAAATATTTACAAATTTCAAGACCCATAACGGGCTATAAAGCTCAAACGGGCATATCATGGTCACAGAGAGACTGGGCAAGTGGCCCATACGGGATATGTCTCTCAAGGAACTTTGTAAAATCTAAGCATACTTATTTGAAAAAAAAAAAAAAAATTACTAGGCTAAAATGTCTCAAAAATTACCCTTCCGTTCAAAATAGTTAGACGGTTTTATATCTCATTATACTATGCTTGCCCGCTAATCAAATGGTGTAAGTTCTTTCAATCTTACTAATCCCACTGTATTGCAGGGTCGGTCGCTAGAATTAACCTTTTCCACATATTTCTATTTCTTGCTACTGCTTCCCACTGTCCTGCCACCTCACCCATATCCCTTCACCCACACCACAACCATCCATCTGAACTGCTGACGCCCAACATACCTCTCCTGAAACTGACATTCTCTTTTTGCACTCATGATTGGTTCCACCTCCTCTCACATAAACTGTAATTGTAACAGTTTCATCTAAAATTTAACACTATGAAACTCTATAAGGTTCATTACCAAAACGTCCCTCTCTATACACTCTATACACTCTCTCGTACTAGATAGCAATAGTCTTCAACTCAAATAATTTGTTTGTGCTGTTTATATTGTAATCTCTAAGCTATAATTTACACTAAATTCCTTATATAATTTTATGGAATCAAATATACCTCCTAAAACAATCCACCTCTATTCTCAATCTTCATATATTAAAGTATCAGAGTAAATATATCCCCCCAAACCCTTCCCCTTGTTTAAACTCGCTATGATTTTCCCATTTCATATCTACATTTGTATACCTTATACTCTGATATGTGTGCGAGATATATAAGTATGAGGGCTTTACCTATATTCAAATCAGCCACCTGTTACAAACTTTCCATCACATTACCATATTGTTGAGGCGGTAATTTCAATTTCATAAAACAGTAAATCGCATTCCGAATATAACATGTGTAAGTTAAAGTTACTCCTTTTACACTGCTAGGTTGTTGAAGTTCTCACTATGTGCCCATGGAAAATATTTACATTACACCTATTATGGATTCATATCATGAATAATATCACATCTAATAATAATGATCTAGGTCGGAATAAATCCTCATCATCTTCATCATTACAATTATTATTATTATTATTATTATTATTATTATTATTATTATTATTATTATTATTATTATTATTATTATTATTATTATTATTATTATTATTATTATCATCATTATTATTATTATTATTATTGTTGTTATTATTATTCCATTGGCAAACCGTGATAAATGTTGTAATATCAATTCATTCGATAATTTCTACAAATAAAGCACAGGATATGAAACCCTTATTGGTAAGTTCTCTAAATAATAATAAGTAATTATTGAAGTGAAAGTTTAGTGCTATATTTCATTTTTAATATTATTAAAGATATTAATATCTAGATTCCCTGATCTAAAAAAAAAAAAAATTAATAAATAAAAATGCGTATATGGAATTACATGAATTGATTTCGATTTGCAAAATGTATTTTCAGCAAAATTAGATTAAATCGCCGGTACCTTTCAATATTTTCACTGTTTTATAAATCCAAACTTTTTCGTCCGCGACGATTGCAATAACAAACCAGTCAGTCACCTGAAGCCTGTCCAGTTCCTTTGCCAAAGGCAGTCGAACTTCAAGAGAAATAGAGGAGGTTGGCTGAGTTAAAGGGTACGAGGAAACATTTTGAGGTCGAAATGTCAGAATATATTTTCCTTTTGAATAATAAAAAAAAGAAAAGGCGAAATAAAATAAAAGGAAAAGTGAGAAAAGATAAAGCCCCGCGTTGGTGAATAATGCCTTTGAAAGATCGTTGCAGACAAAAATAGAAAGCTAAAAGCACTTTTAGAAACGTTTGTTGATGACGATTATATAAAAATTCCCTTTCCTTTTCAAGTGAACAATTTTATTTCTACCGTTTAACTAAAATTTT
Organism: Palaemon carinicauda; assembly: GCF_036898095.1. Classification (NCBI taxonomy): domain Eukaryota; kingdom Metazoa; phylum Arthropoda; class Malacostraca; order Decapoda; family Palaemonidae; genus Palaemon; species Palaemon carinicauda. Next base: position 118,622,590 of record NC_090742.1, on the reverse strand, counting down.
GAAAAAAATACTTCATAAGGAAATTGATATGTGTACACAAACACGTATATATATATATATATATATATATATATATATATATATATATATATATATATATATATATATATATATATATATATATATATATATATATATATGTTTGTATGTATATACATATATATGTATATATATATATATATATATATATATATATATATATATATATATATATATATATATATATATATATGTTTGTATGTATATACATATATATATATATATATATATATATATATATATATATATATATATATATATATATATATATATATATAAATATATATATATATATATATATATATATATATATATATATATATATATATATATATATATATACAGTATATATATATATATATATATATATATATATATATATATATATATATATATATATATATATATATATATATATATATATATCAAGTGAAGGCTCTTCACTTACATTAAAACATATAGCATATATAGAAAAGCTATAAAAGAAAGAAGGAAAGACACATACTTGCATTTCCTGTCCAGTCAGTTGCTGTAACCTCCCAAGATATTAAAACAAATGTTAATTTTATTCTAGAATACCTTATGTAATTTCCTAAACGGAAATTTAAAGTGTAGTTCACACCTTGAAATAAAGTTTTAATATACGAGATAAAAAGAATACAGAAAGAACTCACTTTCTATATATTGTACGGTCTCAACAAAAGGCTGTACAAGATAACATTAAGTATGTTGAAGAACTTTAGTGTTATCACAAACTCTGTACTGCAGTTTTACTAATGCAGTGTGTACTACACTACAAATATAGTAACTACTGTACATCGCCTGCTGTTGTACCGGCCGGCATTTATCCCTGTATAGTTCAAAGATATAGTACCTTTAACTAATAGGCGGCAGGCCACTGGTTCGCAAATGTGTGCCGGCCGGCAATCATTGCCGGCCGTCAGCTGTATTTTCACTGCGGGCAGGTAAAGGTAGCAATACCCATGCCCGCCGGCAGTGTCTAGAACCAGAGAACCTCCACCTGCCCGGCTGTTGGCTGTTAAGCCAGCACCCGGGCTAGGGGTACAAGAAAATAGACAGTGAAACAGTATGGATGTAAGTTTATAAGGCGGCATTGCCATACAACCTTCCATCCAGAAAGTGAACTTATGGAAGGGGAGAATGTACCATTCAGGCTTCCAAATAATCCATAGCCTGCCGGACTCTACCGGCGGACATGGAAGGCAGACCAAGGGAGGTCTGGGGTTCACTCTGCTAAAAACAAGGGATCTCTGTCGCCTGACACGTAATTGCCGGCCGGCAGAGAGCTGAACTGGTCCTCCATCCTAACCTACACTAGGTCCGAAAGTAGGACTGCGGCCAAAAAAAAGAAAGAGAGGGGGGGAAGGGATAAGGGTCCTATAAACTATATTCTAGCAAGAGACACACTCAGCAGTTAGGGAAGCTTATCCTAACCTAAAGTTGTCTATCCTCCTCCTAACCAGAACAAAGTTAGGTGAAGTTATTTCGCCGGGCAACAGAGAAAATACATTCTCCAGCCCGAGAAAAACAACAAAGGACAGTCTGCTAGACCACTAGAGGAAGGAATCATCTCGTACAGAATCCTTCAGACGTGGACTAGGTAAGCAAAACTTCCTGAATCCGCCCCTAACCTAGCAAAGGAAACTCATTCGCTATGCTAGGAAGAAGCAGACCACAGACTAGAAACTCTGATGTTCTGCCCTAACCTAAAAAAACAGTCACTCTGGTTATCAGGTCAGGACAGACATATCCTAGTATAGTTATACCTGAATTATTATACAGATAGAACCACTAGGATTAAACCTAAGGCTTACTCAGAGGGAGAGAGGGATTGAACTTAGCCTCCGGAGGAGAAAAGAACAATCGGGGATGTGCGAAAGTATAATAATAATCCTAGGTTACCAGCCTAGGTGCGATGAGAATCGATTACCTATTTCACCGAAACTCTCTCGTATACAATCTTGGAAAGAACATTCAACAATATCTTACATGTATAAAATATTTGCCTATAGCTTCAATAATATAACACTCGGAAAAACTTATATCATGCATTAAAGTACTAGGGCCAGACGCCTCGGCTACTAAGCCTCGCGAAGGGCAAGATCGGTTACCTAAATCGCCGAACTAAAAACTAACGGCATCATATAAGCATTCCTAGAGGAGCAAAATAGCTAGATTATTGAAGCATAAAAAACCAGGAACATCGCTCTAGCTAACTAAATGACCCATATATAGTGAGCGATAGATTCCAGGATGCCTCCGGTAGGCAACCGCTCTTGTTTTCGTTAATATCACTTTGGATTTAATTCAAAACGACAAGAGCTTACATTTGTACATAGTAAAAATAATATCAACTTTCCAGAGGCAGAAGAGGCCGGAGAAGTCATCAAAATGTTGAATTAAATCCAAAATAACGAGAGAACACAAGGGAAAACACCGAGTAGTAGAGCTACACGAAAAGGAAAAAAGAGGGCGCTACCGCCTTCATCAGATCCACACTGGAAACGGAATAGGAGAGATGCCTTATGAGCGGCTCTCTTTTCATTCTCGTTTCAGATTCTTGTCACTGTAAACCCTCGAAGCGTTAATACTGTTCGGGGCGAAGATAGCTATGTGACGTGTCAAGAATACATCCTCTGATATTAAGCAATATCCCTTTGAGATTACTTAGGGATATTCGCTCCAGGAGTTAGAATTCTGGATACCTTAAGGTAAAATTCTCTGGGAATATTACTGTAGTCAAATATACCCTAGGAAGCTACCTTTTAGGAACTTCCATCAGGACGACATGGCCTGAGCCCATATATATATATATATATATATATATATATATATATATATATATATATATATATATATATATATATATATATATATATATATATATATATATATATATATATATATAATATATATATATATATATATACAGTATATATATATATATATATATATATATATATATATATATATATATATATATATATTTATATTTATATATATATATTTTATATATATATATATATATATATATATATATATATATATACATATATATACAGTATATATATATAAATATATACGTATATATATATATATATATATATATATATATATATATATATATATATATATATATATATATATATATATATATATATATATATATATATATATATATATATATATAAATATATACGTATACATACATACATATATATATATATATATATATATATATATATATATATATATATATATATATATATATATATATATATATATATATATATATATATATATAGATAGATAAGAAAGTTATGCTTTTTAAAAGCACCTGTTTTAGTCGGTTTCCTTAGTTAGTGACTTTATAGCTAGGACCTACAATACCATGCATTTCATGCTTCTAAGGCTGTTCATCCTCCATTTGTTAATATGTTTGAATATTCATCATCATTAAATCATAGGTGTTGTATCTATCAACAACTGGAGGCATATGCCTAAAATCAGAATCGGTACCAAACAATTACCAAAATAACTAAAATAAACAATATCTACGTTATTAAAGTTCACATACACATCATATAACTTCACAAAATTAAGATTCGATTCCATGTACAAGCAGTTGGGAGATTTTTCGAGAGAATCATGAGAGGTCAAAGTCAGTGGCCAAATCAGACTCAACCAAGAAACTTTTGAGAGTCTTGTGGTTGTTCATGGCTTATCAGGCACTGAGGATTCCCAATTTTCTATTTGTTTAAAACAATAT
>NC_090742.1:118613680-118618261 GCF_036898095.1 Palaemon carinicauda | reverse complement strand
ACTACACAACCTTACTTTTATAGTGAATAAGTTTAAAATTAAGTTCTTAATATATTGGATATCAGCTGTTAAAAGTTAGTTTTAAGTCACATTAGGTGTATTCGTACATTCAGTCCTACAATCAAATTTCTTTTTTCTTTTTTAGAACTATGACCACTATGGGGACATTACTATGAATCACTAAAGGTCAGACAGTAACTTTTTAGGTTGAGACACACGCGGCTCCTTCTTCTTCTCTTTAATTTCCTTTAAAAAACCCACAAACTTTATAAACATAACAACATTGTTATAGGCAAGGGACGTGGACTGCCCTAGCTAGCAGGATAATGCCTGCTATATATAGAGCCCAAGCCCCTCTTAACACAAGCTAGGACCATGGAGAGCCAGACAATGGATTCTGATGCTTCAGCAGGTAGACATATATGGTCCCCAAAACTTGCAAGAATGGTAAGGTTGCAGATGCTACTACACAAAAAAAAAAAAAAAAACATGGCATACCTTCCTCGTGGTGATTAAATATTAACCCGTTTACATTATGACACCTCTCACAAAATTGTGCCTTATGATAGGTATGTATAGTTATTATTATTATTATTATTATTATTATTATTATTATTATTATTATTATTATTATTATTATTATTATTATTATTATTATTACTTGCTAAGCTACAACCCTATCTGGAAAAGCAAGGTGCTATAAGGCCAAGGGCTCCAACAGGGAAGATAGCCCAGTGAGGAAAGGAAATAAGAAAAACTATAAGAGAAGTTTAAGAACAATAATAACATTAAACAAAATTTTTACTTACATAAACTATAAAAACTTGAAAATAACAAGAAGATTAAAACTTTGAAATAACAAAAGGGAGGGAAACAAGATAGAATAGTGTGGACGACTGTACCCTCAAGCAAGAGATCTCTAACCCAAGAAAGTGAAAGACCTTGGTACAGAGGCTATATCATTACCCAAGACTAGAGAACAATGGTTTGACTTTGGAGTGTCCTTCTCCTAGAAGTGCTACTTACCATGGCTAGAGACTCTCTTCTACACTTACTAAGAGAAAGCAGCCACTGAACAATTACAGTGCAGCAGTTAACCACTGAAGAGATGAATTGTTTGATAATTTCAGTGTTGACATGTATATGAGGAAACAGGAGAATATGTAAAGAAAGGCCAGACTATTCTGTGTATATGTCGGCAAAGATGAAATGAGCTGTAATCAGAGAGAGGGATCCAATGTATTACCGTCTGGCCAGTCAAAGGACCCAATAACACTATTATCCTTATCTATGTTATGATGAAAAAGGAGGGATAATATGAAGGAGAAAAAATAATAGATAACAACACACCCTCAACTCTTTGAGCCTATTATGATTTCTCTGATCCTAATTAATCTCCGATAATTCTGGAAACATTATTTAAGACATAGAGTCTCATCGGATATCCGCTAGGAAATCAGCCTCTTAATTAACTTCTCGTGATTGACGATTCTGGATAAGCTGAATATACGAGAGAAATAATCCTAATATATTTACTGTTGTCAACTGTTGGTTTATATCTTCCTATTTCTGTCTAGAGGGGTGAGAATCGTGACCTAGGAGTGATATTTTCAAAATTCAGTTCGTAGTAAAACGTCTGTATTTTATGTTCCAAATAGCTTTTTTTAATGAAAAGTCTTCTATTGTTAAAATGGCCGTTTTCTGCTATGTGTATAATTGCGCTTGAACACGTAGATGTCCTTTTTCCGACGTGATTACATATTCTTTTTCAAGTATTAAACAGATGTTTTTATGGGTAAGTTTCCCCTTAAACTCTACCATTTTCTTTGACACTTTGAACATCACAGTCTACATTTTCCTTATATAGTTACAAGGATTCGAGGAATAGTAAACACAGATTTTGTTAATCAAGTGCATCACATCTCTGCAAGGCATGTATTGCTTATTTCATTGTCTGCTTGTATATATGTTTATTATTTCTTTATTAGATTGTGCTGGAAGATGCATAAGGTATCAGAGACATTAACCATATAAAGCAAGAGCCTAAAATGTCTCCAGAAAAAAAAAGACATGGATATAGACAGGTCGGAGCCAGGCAAAAACTGCCCTTTTTTGGGGTCAAGGTTTTCTAAACTGATTCTGGTACTTTGAACCATGCTGATTCTAATAAGCTTTTGGGCCATCTGAAATTTTGCCCGAAATCCAAGATGGCAGCCAAAATCCAAAATGGCCGCCAAAAATCACGAAATATTTTTTCACGGCGTTGGGTTTAGCTATCAAGATGTTTTTTTTTTTTCTCCCAGAATAGCTATTTTTATGCAGAGGAATATGACCCTCTGGTTTAAATTCCGAAAAAAAATGGATTCATCCTGGCGAAATCCAAGATGGCCGCCGGAGTCGGCCCACCAACTTACAGATTGCGATAACTCCAGTTCTATATGGGCTAGGACAATAATATTGGTCACTACCCCTAGGTTTTCAGGGACAAGGAATCCGAATTTGTCATCATTTTGAACCACAGTCATGATGTGACTAGTCTTAATGAAGACATCTGTTGCTTGTTCATTTGTAGATTATCCACCTTCCACGGTTTCAATGAATCTGAAATAAACTTCTGGTTAGTTTCATAAGAATGATACAGATGGTATGCAATTTCTTCAAACTTTCATGAAGAGAAAATTCATGAAAGTGTGAAGTTATTGCTTGTGTCATAAATTAGTGTTTATGAGACATTATTATGGACATTCAGACCCTTTAACATGACAATAAACCTTAAATGATTGAAATTAAGTAGTGCACAGTGTAGAGATATTCACAAAATCACAGTGATTAGGAAATAACCGATAATGCATATCGGCCTATGCAGCTATAGTGAATTTTCACCGTGAAAGAGTGGCCTAAGGTTCAAAGTGATGACAGATTTGAATTCCTTGCCCCTGAAAACCTAAGGATAGAGACCAATATTATTGTCATAGCCCCTCTAGAACTAGAGTTATAGCAATACGTAAGTTGGTGGGCCGACTCCGGCGGCCATCTTTGATTTCGCCAGGATAAATAAATTTTTTCGGAATTTATACTAGAGGGTCATATTCCTCTGCCTAAAATTAGCTATTCTGGGAGGAAAAAAAGCATCTTCATAGCTAAACCCAACGGCGTGAAAGAATATTCTGAGTTTTGGCGGCAATTTTGGATTTTGGCCGCCATCTTGGATTTCGGGCAAAATTTCAGATGGCCCAAAAGCTTATTTGAATCAGCATGGTTCAAAGTACCAGAATCAGTTTAGAAAACCTTGACCCCAAAAAAGGGCAGTTTTTGCCTGGCTCCGACCAGTCTAATATGTTGTTGTCCCTAATATTGTATAAACGACACCCTTTGCCCGTTGTGAATGTTGGTCCTATTCATTAGTGTGCACGTTTTATATAGTGATCGTTTGTATGTTATTATCAAACTAAAAGGATAATTATATAGGCCAAGAGTGTAAAATATGTCCTGGAAAAAAAAAATCCGACGAGAATATGTTGTTATCGCCAATCCCGTGTAAATTAATAGCGTCCATCCCTTGCCAGTCAAATAAATTCTTCCTATTCATTTGTGTGCTCGTTTTTATATTCGTAATTTCTGTGTTATGATTATGCTCAAAGATGCATAAAGTGACAGAGATGATAACTAAATAGGCTAAAAGCGTAAAATTTTCCCACAAGAAGAAGCTAGTGAGAATATATTTTCCACGCTGATCTTGTGTAAATAAATAAGAGTATTACGTCATGCTAAACATATAATGTCAATATATCGTTGATTCTGAATTTATTTTTATTCATAATTGGTGTTTTATTTATGTTGCAAAATGCCTACAGTGCCAAAAAAAATGTCGTATCGCCACAAATGCTAGTACACCAAGTGCTTAGTTTAATGCTGTGTCAAGTGATTTAGAAGCTGCTTGTTTTAGAGAGCAGTGCTGAGAATACCTTTAAGAAATGTAAAGGTTATTGGAGGAGAAAAAACTAAGTAAAAAAAAAAATCTACCTTGTTATCGTTTGATAATATTAGACGTTGATATGCTCAAATAATTTTTATTCCTATGAACATTTAAGGCATTGCACGATGTCAGGTAGCTTTGCAAGAGTAATGAACCTGAAACTGGAAGATAATTATGGGAATACCACTGTTGTAGTAATTTGTAAAGTTCGTGATTATATATATATATATATATATATATATATATATATATATATATATATATATATATATATATATATATATTTATACATACATATATATATATATATATATATATATATATATATATATATATATATATATATATATTATAAAAGCTCCAACTGCTTTGATGAGCGTAAGAATTTTATAGAAGATAACAGGAGCTTAGTATATGGCTACCGAATGTCAGTCATGGGGATTTGGGTGTATAACTGCTTGAAATATAAGGCATTTGAAAAACAAAGATAAAGAGAGAAAATGGCATTCCCTGGACAAAATAGAAAACCGAATGAAAAAAGGAAAAAGGTTGAAGAGAACCCAGATTACGGTGATGGTGCTCTCTCTCTCTCTCTCTCTCTCTCT
>NC_090742.1:118601180-118608680 GCF_036898095.1 Palaemon carinicauda | reverse complement strand
CTGAAAATACATCTTGCAAATCGAAATCAATTCATGTAATTCCACATGCGCATTTTTATGATGTTTTTTTTTCTTTTTTTAAACATCACGGAATTTAGATATTATCTTTAATAATATTAAAAAGGAAATATAGCACTAAATTGTTTCACTTTAATAGTTACTTATTATTATTTAGAAAACTTACCAATAAGGGTTTCATATCCTGTGCTTTATTTGTAGAAATTATCGAATGAATTGATATTACAACATGGAATAATAATAATAATAATAATAATAATAATAATAATAATAATAATAATAATAATAATAATAATGATGATGATGATGATGATGATGATGAGGATTCATTCCGACCAAGAACATTATTATTATATGTGATATTATTCATCATATTAATCCATAATAGGTGTAATGTATATATTTTCCATATAGTAAGAACTTCAACAACCTAGCAGTGTAAAAGGAGCAATTTCAACTTACACATGTTATATTCGGAATGCGATTTACTGTTTAATGAGATTGAAATCACCGCCTCAACAATATGGTAATGTGATGGAAAGTTTGTAACAGGTGGCTGATTTGAATATAGGTAAAGCCGTCATAGTTATATATCTCGCACACATATCAGAGTATAAGGTATACAAATGTAGATATGATATGGGAAAATCATAGTGAGTTTAAACAAGGAGAAGAGTTTGAGGGGGAAATATTTACTCTGATACTTCAATATATGATGATTGAGAATACAGGTAGATTGTTTTAGGAGGTATATTTGATTCCATAAAATTATATAAGGAAATTAGTGTAAATTATAGCTTAGAGTTTACAATATAAACAACGCAAACAAATTATTTGATTTGAAGACTATTGCCATCTAGGAGTTGAGAAATTAATGTTCACGATAGAGTACAACAGAGTGTATATAGAGGGACGTTTTGGTTATGAACCTTATAGAGTTCTATAGTGTTAAATTTTAGATGAAACTGTTACAATTACAGTTTATGTGAGAGGAGGTAGAACCAATCATGATTACAAAGAGAATATCAGTTCCAGGAGAGGTATGTTGGGCGTCAACAGTTCTGATGGATGGTTGTGGTGTGGAGGGAGGGATATGGGTGAGGTGGCAGGACTGTGGGCAGCAGTAGCAAGGAATAGAAATATATGGAAAAGGTTAATTCTAGCGACCGACCCTGCAATACAGTGGGATTAGTAAGATTGAAAGAACTTACAGCATTTGATTAGCGGGCATGCATAGAATAATGAGATAAAAAATCCTCTTACTATTTTGATCTGAAGGGTCATTTCTGAGACATTTTAGCCTTTGTATTTTTTTTTTCCACTAAGTATGCTTAGATTTTACAAAGTTGCTTAAGATATATATGCCCAGTCTCTCTGTGACCATGATATGCCCGTTTGAGCTTTATAGCCCGTTAAGGGTCTTGGAATTTGCAAATATTTTTCCATCAAATATAATTACTAAACACACCGATGACCGTTCCATAACCTTTTTTTTTTTTTTTTAAATTTGGTAAAAAAAAAATTGATTTTATACAAATTTCATATGTTTAGATAAGATTTTACCCGAACAAAATAACATTTTAGTGTTTTATACGTGGAAAATAATGTAAAGATATAATAAAACGTCTTAAGATTTACAAGTTGACAGCTACCAACATATAAAAGGACATTTATATTACAAGCTAGCATTTAATAGCTTACTAAAATACCTTACATTTACAAATTAACAGTTACGCATATATAAAAGGACATTAAATTTACATGTTAATACTTACCAAGTTACTAAAAGACACATATCATCGTGTTGTTTCTCCAACATTAAATATGTCCTCATTTACTTTTCTTAAAAAACAATTTTGGATTCCCATATTTCTTATCAGGAATTTAATAACAACTAAATCATATTTCAGAAGGGAAGATTTACATTTAATACAACAATATCTGGATTATAATCAAAAGTACTCATTGAATTTTGTTTTAACGCATGACCACTTCATGTACTTGGAATGTTCTAGTAAGTTTTTAATTGGAGCTGGACTTAAATAATTTCATTATGTATTTTTTTTTCCTCTTATCTGACAACTTGAGATTTTTTTATTATAAAAGTTTGTAGAATTTGTAGGTGTCATTATTATTATTATTATTATTATTATTATTATTATTATTATTATTATTATTATTATTATTATTATTATTATTATTATTATTATCACAGTCTGTTGGTTTATAGTATTTAGTTCCGCATTGCATCCAGCTTCCCAGGGAGTCCATCACTTTCCTCAGTATATGTGTTGTTTTAGGTAGCACAATCTTTTGTACTCTTTTATAACGGCTCCTACCTTCTCGAGATTCTTTTTCAATGACTCGGGCATTGTCCATAGTGTTCCTATGATTATTGGTACCACTTCTACCTTCATATTCAATAGCCCTTTTAGTTCACTTCGCCGGTCCTGGTACTTTTGGATTTTCTCCCTCCCTCGTCTTCCACTTTTGAGTCCCATGTTACTGCGACATCTATAAGTGTAACTTTTTCCATTGCCTTGTCAACCAGAGTAATATTTGGTCAATGTGGTTGCACCACCCTGCCCGTCCTTATACTGTACATTAGTCCCAGAGTAGTTTAGCCTGATTTTTCCCTACCACGGCTCGAGGTTGGTGTTACCGCATTGTATCTCATATTTTTACAGTGACTCCAATGGAGAGCTTTAGACGCTGTATCATGTGGTTTCTGATATTGATTCTGAGCAAGTGCTGAACATTCACTGGCGATGCTGTTGATTGCATCATCTCTTGCCATACATTTCCTGCACTTCGACGATATGTTATTTCCGTCTATATCTCGTCGAATATATCTTGTGCTTAAGGCCTGATCTTGTACTGCCATTATCATCCCTTGAGTTTCCTTCTTAGGTTCTCCTCTCTGTGGCTACTGCCATGTTTCCTTAACGTCCAATTCTTCAATTTGTCACAGAAATTGTCCATGTATCGGTTTTCTTTCCCATTCTTCCTGTCTCTTTTTTTTCTGTTCGCTCCTTACACACTTCTTGGTCTTCATTCTTCTTTAATGTGTTTTCTTCCCATACACTGGTTTTAAGGCACTGTCCGAAAGCTCTATTTTGGATGTTAACATAATATTCTATACTGATGAGCCCTTTTCCTCCATCACTTCGTAGCATAAAGAGCCTGTCAATATTCTCTCTCGGGAGCATTGTTTGGTGCATTTTCATTACCTTTCTAGTGTTTCTATCTATGTTGCATATCTGACTTCTTCCACTCCAGCATTTCACTATTATTATTATTATTATTATTATTATTATTATTATTATTATTATTATAAGTAGTAGTAGTAGTAGTAGTAGTAGTAGTAGTAGTAGTAGTAGTAGTAGTAGTAGTAGTAGTAGAAAAAGGAGAGTTTTTAGTATTTGCAGTTGTATTTGTAGTATTGGTAGTAGTAGAGGTAGAACCTATACTATTATTATTATTATTATTATTATTATTATTATTATTATTATTATTATTATTATTATTATTATTATTATTATCATCATCGCCAAGTATTTTCACCATAACTTCATTTAAATTTTGTAAAGGTGAAGTCTTCCATAATTGCATGACAGAATGTCTTAATTTACATTGTTTGGAACAGTCCATCAACCCCTACGTCCCGTGTGAATAATACTTGAAATTCACGACATACTTTGAAAACTGCCTTTCACCATAGGGATATCAGGAAAGAAAAAATAATAGAGGACCAAGCGTGCATGCTAATCAGCAAGAGAGAGAGAGTGAGAGAGAGAGAGAGAGAGAGAGAGAGAGAGAGAGAGAGAGAGAGAGAGAGAGAGAGAGAGAGAGAGCTATGCTTGTCTGACTGAAAGCACTGCTTTTAACCTTTTTGACGTTTCAATGACCTTAAAAATGGATATTTAAAAATATTAGTGAAACAAATATTTAAATATATGCGGCATTATTTAGAATAGTCTCTAATGAAAAGAAAAAATAGGTATTGGTGAAGAGAGAGAGAGAGAGAGAGAGAGAGAGAGAGAGAGAGAGAGAGAGAGAGAGAGAGAGAACTTATTTTAATATTATATGAAGAATTTCACTCCCTTTGAATGAGAATTTACCTATTCGAGGTTTTCCTGTTTTATTGATATACGCTATCAGTTTTTCCCGATTTGTAATACGATTTATATATTTTAATTTTTGGCTGAAAAACTAGAAAATTAAGCAGTGTCAAAGCGCCATTCAAGACTAAAAGTCAGAACTTCATATTACCTTAGAGTAGTAATGGTAGAGAAATAAGAGTCAAACTGATATCAAACAGATGCCATTCTTCTAATGTATTGACTTTCAACCCAATGAAAATGATTTATCTTAGATTTTATATGCATTTATCTAAATAGAGCAACTCCTAAAGTAGACAGTAAAACCACTTATCAGCTAACCACTTTCAGGGAATTATAGTATCATGATTATGAAAATAGGACATCGGTGAAATAGATGTTTTCTTGCTTATATTCTTTAAATTAAATCATGATTTAGAGTAATGTACATTGAACCAAGTAATATCATTTTAGTTGCGATTAATTATATAGCCTTTGTGTTTTTCATTTCTTATTTATATGGCTCCTAACACTTAGATATTAGCAGAAAACACCTGCTATAGACCTGACGCAATTATGCAACATAGATTTTGTTTTCCAACAATCATGAAAGGATGGTTTCTTCATTTAATATGAATACTCTATCAGGTTAAAAATAGTCATATTCTGTTTTTTTGTATATCATATTGACTTTAACTAGCAATGTATCTAATATAATTCTTAATCCTTTATATTCAGCTAAATAATGTGTTGATTTATAATTTTGCTGGCAATAATAGCTGTTTTGAGTACATTTCAGTTCTTTTAGTGTGTAATATCCAGTAAGTTACCATATTATCATATTACTTGATCAAAATACAACAGAGAGGATAGTCATTGGTTTGTATCATAAAACGACTCGTCCTTATTATTATATATAGAATCAATTAAAAAATATATACATACTGGTTCCCGGAATATACAAAATCCAGAATATAAAAAATAGTATACTTATAATATTTCTAAGATTTTTATTAGAATGGAGTAAATTTATTTTTGGGATATTTAATATTTTGGAATATTTCATGGCATCATCGATTTTTTTTTTTTACGTTGTGATCCCTAAAAGCTGCTTTGTTTTCGAATTGATTATCTACTATAGTCAAGTTTTTTTTTAATGATACAGATGTGCACTGACTCGCAGGGGTGCAGTTTTAGCTCGGAAAGTTTCCTGATAGCTGATTGGTTGGAAGTATTCGGACACAAATACTTTTGACATATCAGCTATTAGGAAACTATTCCCGCGCTAAAAGGGCACCCCTGCGAGTTGGTGTAAATATGCTTCACTAAAAAAATGACTATAGTATACACAGTGCTAACCTCCTAGTTTCCACCAAAAAAAAAAAAAAAAAAAGTCAATCTTTGTGCTTAGCTAGTTATTGGATATGAAAGAATAGGTATTCTTTAGTTTGTAAAAACAGAATTGAAGAGATTGTTTCGTAATACTGAATATAGATGCCACCCGGCCCCCCTAAAATTGAACGTGACTATTAAGTTTAGGAAAGGAAAATTTGAGTTTTCATAATTGCAGATCTACAGGTTCGGAGTGAAGTGAAAATATCCTACTGGATTTTAATAGTTTCATTACCTGAAGCATGAATGCTTCCTTTTCTCTCATGCATTGCAGCGGAAACATTTTTATATCAGTGTTTGTATTAAGCTTAGATGGGATGATATACACTATAATGGAGCCATAATGCAAATTCAAACATTTTAATCAATATATCAAGATTTGAGAACAAAACCCTAAGAAAAGTATTGGCAGGTTGATGATGGGATAGTATTATAAATGAAGCTATACGAGAGACTACTCGAGTGCCATATGTGGATGAGATCAAGGGGAGGGGCAGATGGAGATGGTTTGGCATGCTCTTCGAACGCCACAAGAGAGATTAGTTCACCAAACATTCAAATGGGCTCCACAAGGCAATGGAAGAGTACGGAGACCCAGGCCTATGAAACATGAAGTACGAGATGATGAATGGAAAAGTATGGATTTAAAGGCTCAAGATAGAGGCGACTGGCGAAATCTAAGGCGTAGGGGGATGATGATGGTGATTATATCAAGATGAGCTATAATTGAGTAACCATTCAATTTATAAATTGCTTAAAGATGGTGAATTTCATGTTCCTAATGACCAGAAGAAATAATAATAATAATAATAATAATAATAATAATAATAATAATAATAATAATAATAATAATAATAATAATAATAATAATAATAATAATAATAATAATATGGATATAACAAAGATGTAAAATATAGGGATGTAAAGGGATATAAAGAAATAAAACCTGGAAAAAAATATACGAATCTAAAAAGAACTTATCGTTCTTTCAGAACAATGCAAAGTTTTCTATTTACCCAACAACAATGCAAATTAAAATAGCAGTTTCACAACATATTACGGATTCATGAACTTCATTTTATAATTTCAGCTGGCGTTACTAATCATCATTTTACGATTTTGCTAACTCCCGCTATGACACTTCAACATTTACTAATGGTACAATAATTATTCAAGTGCGCGGCTCATTATGGAACAAATTATGCGGGGATTTGCTCATTAATTTTGGCGTCACTAATTATTCATTTCCTTTTTTCGCTGATTTCATAGTTTGCTACCCTCCGTGGACCGCAAGCAAAACAGCAATGAATGCCGTTAGGATGCTTGATTTCTACAAATGATGGAACGGAAAGGTATTTTACCTATTGGGTTTATCACTCTTATGCTACTAGTATTGGAATTTGTATTAGTAGTAGTGTTGGTAGTAGCCTACTCGTATTGTTGGTGGATGTTGAGGCCCTTTTCGTAAACATAATTTTACATAGGATAAATGATAAATGAAATGTTTACAAAAGTGATGGTTTACCACACCGTGTTCCTGAGAAGAAGAAGAAGAAGAAGAAGAAGAAGTAGTAGTAGTAGTAGTAGTAAGTAGTAGTAGTAGTAGTAGTAGTAGTAGTAGTAGTAGTAGCAGAAGTAGTAGTAGTAGTAGTTTTAACAGTAATAGGAGTATTGGTTGATGTTGGTGCTGTTACATAGAAGTGTATATAATTAGTACAATATCCTAAAACAAAGGAGTACATATCTTTGAAGCATTAACTTTGTTCTCCTTGCAAGCAGAGGTATTAATTACGCTTGCAGGTAAATTTTCAAATTCTTCTACTCTCGCAGTCTCTTTTTTTAGTGTTCATATTTAAAATAATTAATGAATTTTCTTTTAAACACATAATTAGCAATAATCTTGCTTCTCTATATCCTTTGTCTGATGCCAATCCAATTTTTCTTTAATGTAATCTTTTACAGAACTTTAAATGATATTGTAAATTCGAAA
>NC_090742.1:118573680-118593680 GCF_036898095.1 Palaemon carinicauda | reverse complement strand
TAAGTCTGTTAAACGCTATTATCGCATCTACTGTGTTTGTACTACACTCAGAATCGAAGTGTTTGCCATCCATCTATGAGTCATTTGATGGTTTTTATTCACTGGTCAAATACTGCCACTATTGGTTTTGTGTGACTGTGTACTATCTTCCAATGAGCATCCTTCTCATTGAAAGTCTTCATGTCACATCACTCCTCCTCAGTGACGGCCAGCTTCATGATGTGCTGATGGATAGCTGCATCAAGGAGGTGTGCATGGATTGCCTTAACAAAACATCCTTAATCCATGATGTGCTTCACTGTCATCTTTCAAGGGTAGATCTACTGGATCTCTTCTGGTTGTCCGGAATCCTGTATAATATTACCCATTAATCCAAGACAAGAACTCAGTAAGCGAGATTCACCAAACCATACAATGATAGAAAAATTTGCCTCCTTTATAATTTTTACAGCCTTCAGCCCAATCAGATTTTAGTTCACTATAGCTACACTCTCACCAAAAAGCTGTATGCACGCATTTAGAGGTGTAAAGATGGTACTGAGATAATTAGAGTCACCTTTAACAACTAGAAGAAAGTTGGACTGTGTTCTCTGTATCACCACACATATATGAATTACCTTCATCATGCCTTTCCAGTTGGAGTGTGGAAACTCACGATCACGGGCTTTGATTGCCCACCGGGCCAACCAGAGTGTGTTGCCCTGAGTGAGGAGTGGCTGATCAAGAACCAGCAAGGAGGAGAGCTCAGCGATGGTGAGAAACGTTGAGTTCCTTCAACTTCACTCTGTGGACTGCTGCTGTTTTCGGTGGAGCTGGCAAAGGTGGTGCAGGAGTAATGACCTTGATCCAACTCATGTGCTGAAAAGGAGTATTACAATTAAAAGATACAAGTGCTAAATGTATATTGTCTCCAACACAGTGAGCGACGGCATTGATTCTTTATCCAGCCTCTATAGAGATCACTTGTTTGTTACTCGACGTTTCACCTTCACTGGCTTTTCATCAATGATTGAATATCAAGTGCAGCCTCTAATTCATCATTAATCTGTTTATTGGTTTCTTCCACAAAGATGTCAGGAGGACCAGAAGAGTGAGGAACATGAACTTCACTCAAGATATTAAGGAAGCTTTATTTACAGTTTAGTGTTTTTGAGTAGCACTTAGTGTATAATCCAACAGGTGTAATTTGTTAACCAACTGTTTTGACCCAAATATATGATCAAGTTTTATAATAAGTCCCATTTGGTATGGTACCAATCACGACTAAGGTTAACAGGCCTTAATAAAGTTCTGCCTCATATAATAACTCATTCATTTGTCTGGACAATGGGTCTCAAAAACTTCCGAAGGCTCATAGGAAGATTGGTTATCAATTACCAATTTCAAACATACTGGTTATGGTGGGATGTGGTGGGTGGGATTTCGGATATATATTAATCATGTTAATGTCATTGCACATCAAAACGAAGGCAGTCTTTATAATTTGAGTCTTCCAATCTCCAATAGTAGCATGGTGCTCTCGCAAAATATTGTTAATGCTATCTTTGAAGCAGTGTACTCCTGTCCTTCATCCCTCTGTAGTGAAATACAAGGTGTCAGGGTATTTTATTCAGCCAATACTTTAAATAAGAGAGTCTGGTGACTCATGAAACTCCTGCAGCTCTTCGTTAACTAGGTTAATTCAGAATATTCACAAATATTCTGTGAACTTGTAGACTACAGACCAAAGATGCACTGAACTCGGTGGAAGTAGGACTTCTCTTCAAATTTGATTACTTTTTCGCTGCCTTTTATGCTTGAGCTGACTTATTGGTGGTTTCAAAAATTTTGTTGTAGAGATTATTTTTATATTTCACGTGGTACCTCGGTTTTCATTCCTTTTGACTCTACTTCATATTTCCCACAGTTGTAGTATTTTTTACTTTTTTCGCCCTGTTTCATGAAGATCGATTACTCTTTTATAGGTGCCTGTATGAGCATCAAACATGGCGTTTCCAGTCCTTTGCTGATATAGCAAGAGTGTATAGGTGGAGTAACGTCTTCCGCCATATTGCTAGACACTAATGTCCAGGAAAGAAGAATTTCAGATATATTGAGAAGTTGTTTCTCTACAAAGGGGTATTTTAGTAAAATATAAATGGTAACATTCTACTCAGAATCATCAGAAAACCTGATATGACCCCACAGATGTTATGGCTGCCACATTTGAAATCACAAATATATTTTCCAACAAGGAAGTTCAAAGATCTAAAACATGTTATTGCATCACCTTTACGAACATATCGGGGAATAGATTTTTGGGAAACGATGTATTTGGCAAATTCTCTTGTGTTTATCTCTCTATATATCTAATTTCTCTCACGGCATCAGTTATTTCTAATGCACAGTAACTTTCACATCAAGATATACACTTAGCTTAGTATTTGAATGTATGTATATGAATATATATATATATATATATATATATATATATATATATATATATATATATATATATATATATATATATACATATATGTATATATATATATATATATATATATATATATATATATATATATATATATATATATGTATATGTATATATATATATATATATATATATATATATACATATATATATGTATGTATATACATATATATATATATATATATATATATATATATATATATATATATATATATATATATACAGTATGTATATATATATATATATATACATATATATATATATATATATATATATATATATATATATACATATATATATATATATATATATATACAGTATGTATATATATACATATATATATATATATATATATATATATATATATATATATATATATATATATATATATATATATATATATATATATATATATATATATATATATATATACAGTATGTATATATATATATATATATATATATATATATACAGTCTGTATATATATACATATATATATATATATATATATATATATATATATATATAAATATATATATATATATATATATATATATATATATATACGGTATGTATATATATATATATATATATATATATATACCTCTATATATATATATATATATATATATATATATATATATATATATATATATTTATATATATATATATATATATATATATATATATATATATATATATATATATACGTTGTAGTGATAGGAAAACAAATAATATTACTCAAGGTGTAGAACAGTATAAGAGGAGAGCTGGAGGATGAATGCAAAGAGATTAATAGGGGAGTCAAGAATGACACAGGTGAAAAATAGTTAAATAGAAGTAAATTGTATAGTAAAGGATGATTTTCGAATGTATACAGTATAAAAAAGACGTTTCACATGGAAGTAGATGAAGACAGAAAGACTAAAAAAAGAATCAAGATGAAAGATACTTTCATGTTTAAATGCATTTCTTTGCCGATAAAGTGCATATTAAGAAATACAATTGCATATGGTCATACAGTAGATGCTTTGCGAAGGGGCTTTCGAAGTTATAATCAAGACAATTGATAAGATACCGAGAAAATCGATGACATCATAGGCAACCCGCTGGAATATGGTGGTGATTGTGTAACCGAGTGGCAGGCCTAAATGTGTTCTCATGTTTGCTTCAGGAATGAATAGAAATGGATTGAGTTCGTGGTCGGTATTTAAAATTTTATAAGATGAGGTTAGTAGGACGGGTGTATAAATTAACGGGAAAATAGTATGATTTACCAATGACAAAGTAAATCTAATAAGAGCAAGGCTGGTAAGAGAAGAACATTGTTGATCTAGGTACGAAAGAATGGGCTTGAGTCTAGTACTTCTCTATGGAGCAGTTATCCAGAATGGTTTCAGGTGAATCGAAGTGGAATGTACCATTTCTAGGCTTAGAAAAAACTAAAGATGAAACTGTTAGAGAGGAATAATAGAGGTATTGATATCATGGTATTGATGATAGGTTATTTGGAATTATTTGATATATTCATGCATAAATTGTATCCAATGTTATTGTATATAAGATAAATAGTGACTAGTTCAGTGTGAAAGGGGATCTAACACAAGTGAGTGTTTTGTCTCCATCCACTTAAGGGATGGTGTGATAACAGACAGAACTAATCAGTGGATATAATCACAATTTGTTTGGAAAAGATAATAAGTATTTAAGATAATGTTGGGGGTTGATATATATACAGGAAATTGTTCTGATTTTGGACAATAGAAGGAATC
Organism: Palaemon carinicauda; assembly: GCF_036898095.1. Taxonomy (NCBI): domain Eukaryota; kingdom Metazoa; phylum Arthropoda; class Malacostraca; order Decapoda; family Palaemonidae; genus Palaemon; species Palaemon carinicauda. The sequence goes on along the minus strand of NC_090742.1, from coordinate 118,589,438 downwards.
TTCCATTGCTTTCTATTAAGGATATTTCTTTGAGCAATAAGATACAGAAGTCAATGACACCTTTTGGAAGATCTTGAATAGCAGTTATTGAATAAAGGATATATATTGAATTGTCCCAAAGCAACTCTCTCATGGAAAAACATGTGCAGTAGAAATGCATTTAAAAATTCTGGTGTTGTGTCATTTCTTTTTCCTTATGAAATATCATGAACTATACTTTACATAAATATTAAACTTTTTCTTAGATAGCATGTTCTTCCTTTCGATTGTGATTCTCTCTCTCTCTCTCTCTCTCTCTCTCTCTCTCTCTCTCTCTCTCTCTCTCTCTCTCTCTCTCTCTGCTTAGGCTTTTTCCCATTTCTGATTGATTTAAAGCATTTCAGCAGCAAATAAAATATATGATTGTCTTTTGGGTACGGGGTTCTGTGTGATATTGGTTTTTCATTTTTTTTTCGAACACTGGGGAGCGCTAGGCAGAGCAAAGGCGAGATGACAATATGTAATCAAATAATTCTTTAATAAAAAGCAGAATAAAAGAATACAACATGATTTTTATTGGACAACATAATACTAAAATGTATACTTGGAAACCGATTAGAATTTAGTCCCGCAGAATAAAGCATTGCTGAAAAAAAAATTATAATTCATTATCTTTCAAGTTTTCATAGATCGAATAATAAACTAGGGTTTTAAGATAATGTTCTTGTTAATTCCAGTTATATCATACTTCTGATAAATAATACTTGCTATAATTTGAACTAAGGATATAGTAAACACCGACAGCGTTAATGTTTTCTTCACTATCTTTAACGTAGTTACCTATAATGTTATATTTTAAAAGATCTGGCGTAATTTTCTTTTGCAGAGTCGAACTCAAGTTCCATCGTCAAAATTTCCTTTATATTAAGTAGTGGGTTACGTGCCATAAAACCATCCTCCTTTTGTTAAGGTTCTAACGTTTCTTATTAATATGCAGTGATTTTTTTTTTTCGTAATGATATAAATCATATATTTTCCATCCTCTTATGAACATTTCGCGTATTATAAAAACATCTTTAAAGGTGCGTGATAACCAGAGTGTATATAATTTCAATATTTAGAGGTTCTACTATTCACCAAAAATGAATATGGAACCATCTCTCTCTCTCTCTCTCTCTCTCTCTCTCTCTCTCTCTCTCTCTCTCTCTCTCTCTCTCTCTCTCTCTCTCTCTGTCACACAAGTCAAGGATCCAATGATTTACCTGATTGAGATTTCTTTATATATAGATTCTATACATTAATACATACAGAAGCTAAGCAAGGAAATTAAATATCAAATGACACCGAAAGAAGTAAGACGATCAAGGACTGTTAACCTTTTTAGAATACAAAGAATAAAACAAGAGAACCTAAATAGAGTCCTTGTGATACTTTTATTTTTCCTTATTCGAAAATGTTTATTGATATAAAATTATCGTAAAATCTTCGTCACAATATGGAATTCTTTAAATAAATGATGAATACTATGAAGTTTTAAATATTTCTTTCCATGATTTTAGATTTTCTCTCTCTCTCTCTCTCTCTCTCTCTCTCTCTCTCTCTCTCTCTCTCTCTCTCTCTCTCTCTCTCTCTCTCTCTCTCTCTCTCTCTGGGGCGGAAGTTTCATTGATATTGGAATGAATATACGATTTCAGTACGAGTATGGTGTGATATTTGTTTTATCATGCACTGCGTTGTTTGGAATAAATTGCAATAGATGAATTTAAAGAACTAATACATTCAAATGAAATAAGAATATATTAGCTGCATATTGTAGCATTTAGGGAGCTTTATGAATTTCATCATCATCATCATCAGCCGTTACTAATCCATTGTAGGACAAAGGTCTCAGACATGCCCTTCCACTCGCGTCTGTTTATGGTAAATCAATGACAGTCTGTTCCCGCAATTTTCTTTGTTCGTCAATCCATCGCCTTTTCTTCCATCCCTTGCTTCGTTTGCAATATTTAGGGACTTACTCTTTTATTCTTCTAGTCCACTGTTATCTGTCATTGCCCTTTTGGTGTTGCCCATGTCCATTTCTTTTTCTTACATGTTTGCACTCGTATTCGTGTTGCTCTTTTTCTGTCTCTTAATGTTATTCCCACCATTATCTTTTCAATAGCTCATTGAGTTGTGACTCGTTTATGTTCTAAGGCTTTAGTGAGGCTCTAGGTTTCTGACGAATAAGTTGAGACTGGTAGGATCATCTCATTGATTATCTTTCTTTTTAGAGAAAGCGGCATTTTGTTTACCAGAAGCTCTCCTTCCCACGTTTATCCTTCTCTTAATTTCGGTTTCATGTCCAAGCGAAACACTTACTGTCTGTCCTCAGTACGTATATTCATAAACAATCCGTAGAGGTTCGTCCATAACCCTTATTTGTGGCCTCTGCACTTTCATTGAACAGTGTTTTAGTTTCACTTTTCCTCAAATCTTCTATCGTCTTTTGACACCCCCTCCCCCCCCCCCCCCATTCACTAAATAGGGCTATGTCATTCGCAAATCATAAGTTGTTATGGTTCTCCCTATTAATGTTTATTCCAACGTTTTTCTCAATCAATTTAAAAAAAAAAAGAATAAAAGTTGTATGTATGCTGTGAATAATTTAAAAGATAATAGGTCTCCCTTTCTAACTCCTTTCTAGATCGGAATTTTCTCACAATTTTTACGTAGACTTTTTACTGTTATATCAAATAGTGATAGTTTTTAATCAAACTAAACTCATATTTCCTTTTAACCATAATATAACGCTAGAAGAACCGAAAGTTCCCCACAATTAGGTAATATGTTGGATGAGATTGGTGGTAACTGTTTTTCAAATGTCCTTTACTGCGCGAATTCCTAAGAATCATGAAATCCTTTTTGTTACGTATGAGATTAATCATTTAGCAGATGTTGCTGCAAACTATCTTTTAAGAATTTTACTTTCGATTGGAGTTAAACGCTTTAAATTGTTAAATGTGTAACTTGAAAGAAATTTCTGTTATATATTTTCTAATTTTTAAAAACATTCTTGTGAAATATCTCATAAATTGAATATATTATAAAGATTCTATCATATCATTTTCACGACTATGAATCAGTACGCTTATCATATGAATGTGTAAACAAATACATAGATACGAAAACACTTTGAAAAATATTTGCTTTATGATACAGAATTATATGAAACATATTATCCGTCTTCCATCAAAATGATTTAATCTGCCAGAAGGACTTGTAGCATCTATCTGACAGATCTCACTTGACCTATTTAACCTCTCTCTGTCTGTTTTTAGGTTCACTCAGCAGTATGTCATACGTATTGCTACACTCAGCAAAATTACCACAACATTTTATGTATACAATAAGCACCAACATTAGAACATATTGTTATGATCAAGTTTATGTAAAACAAGTCAAAAGAAGAAACGAGGCCTGTTCAATCAACAACAACAGCGAAAAAAAAAAAGAAAATTCTACTCACCAACTCAATAAATGTCACGTATGCAGGGGTAAGGAGGTACACTCTCATTGACACTTTTGAAAACTACCTATTCCGGCATCACATGTATGTGTACCCGATGATGTTTAGACACTGCCCCATTAATAATGATTTGTATCATTACTGTGTTATATTTAACCATCTTTACTTGGTAAGGACACCAAAAAACTGGCTCTAGTTTGTGTTTCCTAGCTTGTAATCGTTTCAAATACACACGATCGCCCACAAATACTTTTACATGTTCAGTTTTGAACTGACCCTCATACTTTGAGCTATGTTTTACATCAGCTCTTCCGAAAAAACTTTCAGCAGTGGTTAAGAAATTCACTAAATAGACATGATATTGCTTACTTGAATAATTTGGCAACTGTTGGGAATTAATCAAGACCGTATATGGTAACACAGGATCCTGTCAATACACTAAAATGAAAGGCGTGTCCCTGAGAGAAGTATTATATGCAATTCTCAAAGCTAGCTGAGCTGTAAGAAGCATGCGTGCCAATGAAGGGGGTCATCAGCCACTAAGTAATGTAAAATTTGCACTACTTCCCTATTATGCGATTCCACTAAGCGATTAGCAGAAGTCCTATATGCGGTCACTGAAGAGTGTTCAATTTTCATCAAGTCCATGACCGACTTCACCACCTTATTAACAAAATTTTTTCAGGCAGCCAAACCTAGTAATAAAAGAGCACAGTGCCTGGGCTGATGAATTTGCTGATTTATCCAACATTGCATAATTATGAGTGTAACGAGTAAATGCATCCACAAATACACATATATATGTATGCTGTGTTAAACCAGAAGGAAATGGTCTTATCATATCCATAAGCACCCTATAAAATTTCACAGGAATCACAGGCCACTTTCTGGCTTTCAGTACTGTGTTTTTATGTTCTTTGAAACCTTTACATGCATAAAGCCAATTTATATAATTTTATATAGATTTTTTTTATTAGTATCCAAAAGAGGGATTTTTGTGCTCTCCTTAATGTTATGTTCTATCAATCCCTAAATACCCTGCATACGGATTTACATGTACAACGTAGAGGACTCAATTAATTGAAGAGGGATGTAGAACTACCCGTGCACAAAACTCTCCTCCCCTCTTCTCGTAAGCACAATATAGAATATCATTCTCTATAAAAATATTCTCCCGAGGCTCATTCAGAAATGATGGATAACTCTCTGATTCCCCTCTAATGACTGGTCGCACTCTTTACATCAATTCCTTTTTTTCCCCTCTCAGACATCCTTTATGTCCCAACCTCGCCAGTCAATCACAATTGCATCATCAAGGGACTCATTTTGAACACCCCTGGTCATGTCCTAGGCCACCCACATGCATTCACCTACACCGTTCCCATCTCTTTAAATCTCTCTCCAACAATTACTCTCCCTCTCTCTCACTCGCTGATCTCATTTTGTGATTGTTCCTCTCGTGAATTCACATCCCGTTCTCTATTTTGATGGGGGTCTTCAATATTTTGGTTTCGTTCTTCGTTCCTCTTTTGTGCATTAGTTGTTACTCCTTTTACTGCACATCTAGAGAGGGCATCAGCTACCTTGTTAGCTTTACCTTCTATGTGGTAAAACCCCTTTACCTTAAACTCTAACAATCTTTCAATCCATCTCGCTTGTCTAGATGTCAGGTCACTTTCATAAAATAAATAGTGTAAGGGGTGACAATCACTTTATAACTCAATTGACTGACCTAATAAAAAGAACCGATGCCTCTCTAGAACCAAAAGAATAGCCAAAGCTTGTCGATTGAATGCACTATACTTCTCTTCTGCCCCTTTTAAGGGGACCGTCCACCATGTCGGCCATGTTTTTTTCTAATGATCCAAATTACACCATTTCTATATATGTTTTAGACATATATAATACCTTCATCATATAAAATTTTCAAGTCATTTGATCCAAAACTTTTGGATTTATTAGCAGAAATCCTTATTTAAAAAAAAAAATTAGGTACATTTTTCCCCAATACTATAATACCAATTGTATTGAAACTTATACCATAAAAACTACTCTATCAACCGAACAATTCTGTCGGACAGAATTTTGATTTTCCTTTCTGTTTTTCTTTTTTTTCATTTTTTCCTCGTCTAGACGGAAAATAATCGTGAAAAGAAATATAGAAAGAAAATCAAAATTTTGTCTGACAGAATTGTGGGATTTTTATTCTTCTTTACAATGATATCTTTCCCTCTGATATCGAACAAAAAATAAGTGAGAAAAATGTACCTAAGTGTGAATAAGTATCTTCTTGAGTTATGAGCTCCCAAAGATTTGCAACACATTTTCACTTCTTTTCTTAAAGAAATCATCATAATATTATTATGATAACTTTTATTGTTTATGCTTACATAAATGTATCCTAAACGAAGTATTTGAACCCTCAGTTTACTATTCCTATGTTAGAGTTGCCAGCCATCTCTCCATGTTGCCAGTACTTTAGTTAGCAGGTTTCAGCTCTGTACTCTTATTCATGTTTCGCTCTTTCTAGGTTCTTTTTTCTTGTTCTCCACTTACTTTTTGTTCTTTCCATCACCTTATGTAACATTGACATTGCTATAAAGTTCCAGAGGACGTTGTGAAAGCACAATCCACATGTGAACTTCAAGTAAATAAACACATGAATTAAAATTTCTGTGTCTTTGGAAGCTTTGCTGATGTTATCGTAGCTGGTAGTTTTCATTTACCTGCCCTTTACAATGACTTTCATTTCTGCCAGAAGTACGATATATCCAAACATAAGAGAGAGAGAGAGAGAGAGAGAGAGAGAGAGAGAGAGAGAGAGAGAGAGAGAGAGAGAGAGAGAAAGAGAGAGAGAGAGAGATCATGAATATAATTTTGGAGTGATAGCATTTTGGTTGATATACTGTAGATGGCAGTTCAAATTGAGAGCGAGAGAGAGAGAGAGAGAGAGAGAGAGAGAGAGAGAGAGAGAGAGAGAGAGAGAGAGGGAGAGAGTGAGAGAGATGCAAAAATAAACATAACTACGATTCTGTCAAACTCAGTCATGCAGACGACAGTAAGGATGACGTCATAATTTGAAGACTGCTATATCATCATTGTTTGGAAAAATGATAGACTATTTGTTCTTTTTATGACCTTAGGTAACATTGGCATTGCTATAAAGTTCCCGAGGATGTTATGAAAGCACAATCTACATATGAAATTCAAAAGAGAGAGAGAGAGAGAGAGAGAGAGAGAGAGAGAGAGAGAGGAGAGAGAGAGAGAGAGAGAGAGAGAGAGAGAGAGAATTACAGTATTTGTATAAATGGCAATTTTACATAATTCGATAAAGAGAGAGAGAGAGAGAGAGAGAGAGAGAGAGAGAGAGAGAGAGAGAGAGAGAGAGAGGGGAGGGGGAGAGAGAGAGAGAGAGAGAGAGGAAAAATACGATTCTGTCAAAGTCAGTCAGGTAGATGACGCAGTAAGGGTGACGTCATCATTTAAAAACCGCTATATCTTCATTGTTTGGAAAAATTATTGACTATTTGTTCTTTTTATGACCTTAGGTAATATTGGCCTTGCTATAAAGTTCCCGAGGACGTTGTAAAAACAATCTATATACGAAATTCAAGTAAACAAACGCCTGCATTATAACATCTGTAAGTGTTTGGAAACTTTGGGCTTCTGTTCTCTTAGGAGAAGATTTTGTTCAACTACGCTCTACCAATACCTCCCATTTCTGCCAGACGTACGATAGATCGAAACATAAGAGAAAATAGCTATAGAATAGCAAAAATAACACACAAAAACGATTTTGTCAAACTCAGTCATGCAGACAATACAGTAAGGATGACGTCATCATTTAAAGACCGCTATATCTTCGTTATTTGTAAAAATAATTGTCTGAAACTTCTGGTGAGCATGTACGATATGTTTGTGCATACATAGAAGCAATAAAATGATTTTCGATTTCTGAAAGTTGTTATGTCAAAACCCCATGGTGGACGGCCCCCTTAATGGCCTGGGAGCAAAACATATGGGTTGCTCTCTAACTTAATCATCTCTTTGAGAAATTACGCCACCAACAGCTACGCCACTTACATCTGTTGTCATTAAAAACGGGTGATCAAATATATGATATGCGAGTAAGTCATTGCTAGTTATTGCCACTTTCAGATGATTGAAGGCCCTTTCGTCTTTCACTCCCCAATTCATTACTTTTTGTTTCTTTAAAGCATCTAAGGACCTTGCTATCTTTACAAAACCTCTTATGAATTTACGGTAATACCCAGTGAGCTCAAGGAACCGAGCTACTTCCTTGAGGGTACGGGGCCTGGGGAAATCTCTAATAGCTTCTACTTTACTGGTGCAGGGTTGGATACCTTCTGGGGTTATTATGTGACCTAAAAACTCTACCTGTTTACAGAAAAATTTGCACTTTGACAAATTTATTTTCATGCCACATAGCAATGCTTATAAAACTTTATGGATATTGTTATTATGTTCTTCGGCCTTTTTCCCTGTAATTATGATATCATTTAAATAAACAAAAACATTATGGCCAATTATGTGAGACAAAACCGCCATCATTTACTCTAGAGAAATGACTTGGAGCATTTCTAACACCGAAAGGAAGAAAATTAAACTAAAAGAGTTGATCGTTAACTATAAATGCAAATTTACATTTACTGTCTTCCTGAATGGGTATTTGATAGTATCCAGACTTCAAATCAATAATTGTAAAATATTTGCTATCCCATACCTTCACAAGAAATTCTTCGATCAAGGATAATGGAAATGCATTATCCTTAGTGACTCCATTCAACTTCCTACAATCAACACACAATCTTACCCAGCCATCCTTTTTCCTAATAGCTACACTTGGAGAAGCCCAGGGAGATTCGCTCTCCTCGATTATCCCTTGTTTCCTTAATTTGATAATTTCTCTTTCTATCTCTCCCTGGAAATGAATGGGTACTATGAAAATTGGGCACACATAGACCTAGAGGGCTTGCCAGGTGATATAACGATAGTTGATTTGTCAAACATAAGAGTTGTGTTAGGAAGTGATTCTGTGTGTGAATTAGTTTTGTGATATTGTTAATAACAATGATCCAACATATCAATTCTATGAGTTATTAACAAATATAACATGTTACAGAGAAGGTAGAGTAAGCGACACAGGAGACACCAGGAGAAGGGGTTACTGGAGGGATCGGAGGAGGGTCTAGACAGAAGGAGGAAAGGAGAGGGGAAGGACGGGAGAGTATATATATATATATATATATATATATATATATATATATATATATATATATATATATATATATATATATATATATATATATATATATATATGTACACATGAATTACATACACTATTGAAATAAGAAGTAGTTTTAGTCTTGAATTCTTCGTAAAAATATAGTGTTCTCAGCTGAATTTCAGTTAAATACAGGCGGCCACTATTGTTACCGTACTTTTTTTTATTATCTTTTACAAGTTGGTGATCGGAATATCACTCCTTTACATCAATATATTCGTTTTTAGAATGGCAAATGCCTGGCAACATTTATTCCAGGATTTTTACCGCTTTTTATGGCAATTTTGTAACAATGTACTTTAAATTCATAGTAATACTGATTGTCTAAATATAGAATAAAAAGTATTTGAATCAAAACAGTAGGTATTTGTTTACCTAAGCTTTTAAGATAATCCTTAGGAAAAAAAAAAATATTAGCAACTAAAGTGGATCCGTTTCCTCTCAGGATTTGACAAATGAATAAAACCAAAATTTTATTTTGGCTCAGTTGTAACAGCTTCATACGTAGTATCCTAAATTTAGTTGTTATTTCCCTTTTATTTATTAACTTAAACACTTAATATTCCTCGGGAACAAAACAGCTGAAGGATATTCTCCCTAAAAATAAGAATGTCACATGTATTGTTCACAAAAGGAAGATTGCTATTCAAGGAATCCATTGAAAACTATTTCGTTTCGAGTACTGGGCTTTGCTTTGTTTTGCCTTAAGCCCTTCTCCTATCTTCTCCAAGAGGCCTCTCTGATGCAGAGGATAACACATTTCTGAACCAAACCACTTTTTAATCAATTCCATTTATGTTTCAGTTTGTTTTGACACTATGCTATCTATACTTATTTTTTAATATGTATGTCAAACTTTAGACAGGCACTTATTTATTTATATTCTTGAAAAAGGATACATGTTTAATCTTAGCTATAATTACTAAAAGATAAATAATTTGTTTCACCAATGGATTGATTGATTGACTTGAGGTTTTCTGGCATCCTGAAATTGGAGGTTATTGTAATAAGGATGAAACGTTTTAACGGCATGAACAATATTGCTAAGAAAGTCAGTAGCTGTGAGATATAAGTTGAGTAAACTATACATACGATTAACCTACTATACATTTCAAGCAAAAAATAGTGTGTTTTTCGTAAATATCTCCCATACTAATTATTTGATCGGAATGATATTTTGACACAGCACTCTAGAGACCTTCCCCTAATTTTTGTATACATTAATGCACCGGCAAATTTTGTGAATTAAGGCATTCACTCTTGTCATAGTAAAGCCCAAGTCACGTGAATCCGGTAAGTAGGTGAAGCAATTCGAATCCGTACACTCCCCCATCCCTCTCCTCTCCTTTCCTCCCTCCTATCCCTCCAGTAACCCCCTCTCCTGGTCTCTCCTGTGTCGCTTACTCTACCTTTTCCGTAACCTGTTATATTTGTTAATATCAGAAAGAATTGATATGTAGGATTCTTGTTATAATTCTTATTAACATTTCATGATATAGTTGTTTTTCATCCAACTTGATGAACCTCCCCGAAGGGCTTCCTTCAACTGTGTAAAAATAACAAAACACGTTTACAAAAGGCTGGATTGATTGGCTTTACTCCCATTGAAAGGTAGAGTAAATATAATCGAGTGTTCTATAAGTTAACCGAAATTTTTTACGGTGTATTTGCTCACTTCAACATTAACAATCATAATTTGGGTATCTGCTATGGCTTGTGCCTAAGCAGTTTGTTGTCTCACTGTTTGTTTAACTGAGGAGATTTTCCCATCATATTCATGACTGGAATGTTAAATTCCCCATGTAAAATCAGAAATTTATTTGCATTACGTCTCCATTCCATATACAGAAAGGAACAAGCTAACAATAAATTAAGGATTAGTCTTAACAGGTAGGAGAAACTTAAGGTTTGCTGGACACACAATAACACAATGTGGCATAAGAAAAACAAGCAAATTAATAAACAAGTAAATCTTGATATTTACCTTATAATTTAATCGTTATATATACATATATATACATATATATATATATATATATATATATATATATATATATATATATATATATATATATATATATATATATATATATATATGTGTGTGTGTGTGTGTGTGTGTGTGTGTGTGTGTGTGCGCGCGCGTACGTGTGAGTGAGTGTAATTGTGAAATATCAATATATAAATCCAACATATTATGTACTTGTTTATTCCACACAAGCCTTTCAAGGAGAATAAAGCCCATCAATCCTGCCTTTGGAATACGCGTGTTTCATAATGTAAACACAGTTAAAAGAAGCCCTCAGGGCAAGTTCATCAAGTTGGATATTATTATTATTATTATTATTATTATTATTATTATTATTATTATTTTTATTATTATTATTATTATTACCATCCAAGCTACAACCCTAGTTGGAAAAGCATGATGCTATAAGCCCAGGGGCTCCAATAGGGAAAAATAGCCCAGTAAGGAAAGGAAATAAGGAAATAAATGAGTGAAGAGAACAAAATTAACAATAAATCATTCTAAAAAAGTAACAACGTCAAAACAGATATGTCATATATAAACTATTAACAACGTCAAAAACAAATATGTCATATAAACTATAAAAAGACTCATGTCCGCCTGGTCATCAAAAAAGCATTTGCTTCAACTTTGAACTTTTGAAGTTCTACTGATTCAACTACCCGATTAGGAAGATCATTCCACAACTTGGTAACATCTGGAATAAAACTTCTAGAGTACTGCGTAGTATTGAGCCTCATGATGGAGAAGGCCTGGCTATTAGAATTTACTGCCTGCCTAGTATTACGAACAGGATAGAATTGTCCAGGGAGATCTGAATGTAAAGGATGGTCAGAGTTATGAAAAATCTTATGCAACATGCATAGTGAACTAATTGAACGACGGTACCAGAGATTAATATCTAGATCAGGAATAAGAAATTTAATAGACCGTAAATTTCTGTCCAACAAATTAAGATGAGAATCAGCAGCTGAAGACCAGACAGGAGAACAATACTCATAACAAGGTAGAATAAAAGAATTAAAACACTTCTTCAGAATAGATTGATCACCGAATATCTTAAAAGACTTTCTCAATAAGCCAATTTTTTGTGCAATTGAAAAAGACACAGACCTTATATATTTCTCAAATTTAAAGAAACATTATCAATACTGAGTTCTGGATGTTGAGGAGCCACTGTCCTTGACCTACTTACAATCATACTTTGAGTTTTGCTAGGATTCAACTTCATACCCCATAATTTGCACCATGCACTAATTTTAGCTCAATCTCTGTTAAGGGATTCACCAACCCCAGATCTACCTTCAGGGGATGGAATTGATGCAAAGAGAGTAGCATCATCTGCATATGCAACAAGCTTGTTTTCTAGGCCAAACCACATGTCATGTGTATATAGTATGAAAAGTAATTGACCAAGAACACTACCCTGAGGAACCCCGGATATCACATTCCTATACTCACTATGGTGCCCATCAACAACAACTCTTTGAGATCTATTACTTAAAAAATCAATAATAATTCTAAGAAACGACCCACCCACTCCCAACTGTTTCAGTTTGAAAACAAGGGCCTCATGATTGACACGGTCTAAGGCAGCACTAAAATCAAGGCCAATCGTACGAACTTCCCGGCCACAATCAAGGGACTTTTGCACAGCATTGGAGATTGTAAGAAGGGCATCACATGCTCCAAGGCCTTTACGAAAACCAAATTGCAAACCAGGGAGTAGATGATTACCTTCAACAAACCTATTAAGACGTTTTGCCAGAAGACGTTAAAAAACTTTAGATAATCTGGAAGTTATGGAAATTGGGCGGTAATCAGTGGGATATGAGCTACCACAAACACATTTACATAGAGGAGTAACATTACCAATTCTCCAACAAGTGCTAAAAGCTCCTCTTCTTGCTAACTTGCGCAAAATAACAGATAACTTCGGAGCTAGGAAATCTGCTATCTTTATAAAAAACAAAGGAAAAATACCATTTGGTTCTACACCTCCATAAGCATCAAGGTCTATCAACAGAGCTTTAATCTCACGAGATCGATAAGCTAAACTAGTTAGTTTAGACTCAGGAAAACAGGAATGAGGAAGTTCAAGTTTCTCATTACTCTGTTTACTGTTAAAAACATCAGCCAAAAGGGTTGCCTTTTCCTTTGGACAGTGAGTGACTGAGCCATCTGGTTTAAGTAAAGGAGGAACTGTTGCATCTACACCAAAGAGTGCAGATTTAAGGGTAGACCACCATTTATGTTCCTGAGTTGTACCAGAAAGGGTTTCTTTTATGGTTAAATTGTACTCCTTTTCAGTTGAGGCATAAACTCTCAGAGCAAAAGCTCGAAGCTGAGTATAGTTGTTCCAGGTCAAATCTGATCTGTTACCCTTCCAAAGGTGATAGGCCTTCTGCTTCTCCAAATAAGCACGTCTACATTCATCATTGAACCACGGTTTGTCCTTCACTTGGTACCTTAGCACACGAGAAGGGATACGCCTATCAATTATGTTGACCAGACTCTCATCCAAAGGGACAAGAGGATCTACACTATTATATGATTGTGACCAATTCAAGCACGAAAGATCATGCAAAATCCCATTCCAGTCTGCTTGGGATTTCATATAAATTTTACAAGAATATGATATATCAGGGACAGGCTGCTCAGTCTTCACTGATATTGAAATCAAGGCATGATCAGATGTCCCGACTGGACAACCAGCCTTACTAGTTATAACGCCAGGGGAGTCAGTGTAAACGAGGTCCAAGCAATTACCAGACCTGTGAGTAGCTTCATTTATGATTTTCTCACAGCCTGATTTAGAGGCAAAGTCTAAAGCTCTTAAGCCATGGCGATCGGTAGGAGAGATAGAACTTAACCACTCCCTATGGTGAGCATTAAAATCACCAAAAAAAGACAAAAGAAGCTTTTCTATCATCTTCTTGTATCTTAGTCATAATGGTAAGAAGACAATCGAAGATAGAATCATCCATGACTGGATTCCGGTAGATCGAACACAAATAAAAGTTGTTATGCCTGCCACAAACTTTTATTACCTGAATCTCATGACATCCACATTGATAGCAGAACTTATGAGAAGCAGGGTACTCGGTCCTAATATACACCGCCATTCCTATGGTGAGCATTAAAATCACCAACAAAGACAAAAGAAGATTTTCTATCATCTTCTTGTATCTTAGCCATAATGGTAAGAAGACAATCGAAGATAGAATCATCCATGTCTGGATTCCGGTAGATCGAACACAAATAAAAGTTGTTATGCCTGCCACAAACTTTTATTACCTGAATCTCATGACATCCACATTGATAGCAGAACTTATGAGAAGCAGGGTACTCGGTCCTAATATACACCGCCATTGCCCCTGGCCCTAGGGATGGCACCACGTTTCAACATTATTGGCTTCTTAAAACCACTTATAAGGAGCTCAGAGGAGTGCCTCATATTAGAAACCAAAGTTTCTGAGCACAAAAGAATATCATACTGTCTGGACGCAACTGTAAGGTCTTGGATATTTGCATGAAGACCACGAATATTGCAATACAGAAGACGACATTGACGAAATCTAGGACGTACTGGTCCGGGATTTCGCTCAATGTCTCCAGACAGCATAAGAACTAATAGAGATAAAAACGAGACATCATACTTAAAAACTAGATTAACAAGAATGTTAACAAAAACAATATGTACTGAATTATAAATAAAGTGATTGATGATACCCATAGACTATAGTAAAAAGTCGGAAAAACTGGTCAACATGGAGGAGCCGATACACCATGCAAGGCTAAATACCCTCCAGGATAGCCACTTCAACTGAAGGGAGGACAGTAATGATGGTTTTGAGAAGAAAAAGAGTCAGAAAAAGGAAAAGACAACCTCTTGATAAACCACCAGGCATCCATGGCCCTTCTATTAAGCCTGCCCAACACACCATTTAAAAAAAACAAGAGGAAAAAAATAATAATAATAAGATAGAATAGTGTGCCCGGGTGTACCCTCAAGCAAGAGATCTCTAACCCAAGACAGGGGAAGACCATGGTACAGAGGCTATGGCACTACCCAAGACTAGAGAACAGTGGTTTAATTTTGGAGTGTCCTTCTCCTAGAAGAGCTGCTTACCATAGCTAAAGAGTCTCTTCTACCCCTACCAAGAGGAAAGTACACTGAACAAATTGCAGTACAGTAATTAACCCCTTGGGTGAAGAAGTGTTAAGTATCTCATTGTTGTCAGGTGTATGAGGAAAGACGAGAATATGTAAAGAATAGGCCAGACTATTCTGTGTAAGTGTAGGCAAAGAAAAAATAAGCTGTGACCAGAGAGAGGGATCCAAAGCATTACTGTCTGGCCAGTCAAAGGATCCAATACCTCTCTAGTGGTAGTATCTCAACGGGCGGCTGGTGCCCTGGCCAACCTACTACCTAGGCTAAAGGCTATAAACTCCTTATACACCCTGACGAAATACAATAATATCATGAAATGGTAATAAAAATTATAACAAGGATCCAACATATCAATTCTATCAGTTATTAAGAAATATAACAGATTACAGAAAATGTATAGTAAGCGACATTGGAAAGACTAGGAGAGGGGGTTACTGGAGGGATAGGAGGAGGGTTTAGACATAGGGAGGAAAGGAGAAGGGAGGGACGGGGGAGTGTAGGCATTCGAATTGCTTCATCTACTTACCCGATTCACGTGACTTGGGCTTTATTATGACAAGAGTAAAGGCCTTAATTAACGAGATTTGCCGGTGCATTAAAGTATCAAAAATTAGGGGGCGGTCTATAGAGTGCTGTGTTAAAGTGCCATCCTGATCAAGTAGTTAGTATGGCAGATATAAGAAAAACACACTAATTTTTGCCTGAATTACATAGTAGTCTCTCTCTCTCTCTCTCTCTCTCTCTCTCTCTCTCTCTCTCTCTCTCT
>NC_090742.1:118566180-118568680 GCF_036898095.1 Palaemon carinicauda | reverse complement strand
TGTGTATGTGTGTGTTTGTGTGTGTGTGAGTTTTATTTTTCAAGTTTTAGTAATTTCAATGTGTTTTTGTTTTGTTAACATATCTATTAATCATGAATAAATTTGACCTCGTAGTTACTCAAACCATTAAGGTTTAATTTATGTTGAAGTACAAAATATTTAAGTAATATGAAAGAAATAAGACTGATACAATTTATTTAATATAAGATCAATAATAAAATCGGAAAATATTTTTTTTCCTTATAAGGCACGCTATCGTCATCATTTTAATTTCTAGCTAAAAACTATAATATATGAACTGTGTATAGATGTTCCACATTATGTCATCATATAGACGAATATCTGAATTCCAGATAAGTATCGGTTTTAGGACTTAGTCTTCACTAAATTGAGCTTTATTCTACTCTTCCATATTCATCATGTGTCAATATCTGCAATAGCGGGAGATGTACGCTTGTGTTCAGTAAAAGTAAATAGGTAAACATATATAAAGTCAGAAATTTTCTTATACGGAATCATTCACATACGATTACAGTGGCAATTTAATATGCTTCAGATCTGTAAACAATATATTTGAAGTTCTATTGAATAATTGGTTTTATATAAGTCAAATAATGAAGGATTTATTATCTTGGAAATATGTATACAAGTTTAGGGGTACTCCACCTGTTTCAATTCTATTTGCATATATGGAAAATTTTCTTCAATTAATAACCTTATTTCCATACTGTCACTGATTTTTGGCAGGATTAGATTTGACTGACTGAAAACGAGAAAGTTATTTATAAATTTTTTGAACAAAAATAAAAAAAAAATATCCTTAAAGAATATGATAATGCGCGTTTGGTTGAGCAAAATAATCTTTTATCCTTTCAGCAATAGTCTTTACAAAGATCCTCCTTACAGATAGAAATATCACTGAAAGTTTGGTGTGCTCGACTGTAACCATCGTATTTTTTGGCTCCATAGCTGCCTTAGATACAGTTCTGTTTATTATCGTAATGTGAATGCCTTGATAAGAAAGTATGATCATTTCAACTTTCTGAATGTGCCAACGCATCTAATAAATTTTCGAGATGCCTAAGGTATATGGTTCTATTATTTCTCATTTCAAGAGTATTTTGCGGCCCTGCGAGTGGAAGCTTCGCCGTCTCAAAATGTTTTGAAGATATTGGCAATAGTATTTCTTTTTTTATGGAAGTCTTCCCTAAACAATAATTCTTCTCTGTCGGGGATTGAAGTACGAATATCGAAGAAAAATATCTATTTTTTCGTGCATTGTTGTAGAATTTTCTTAAGAATTTGAGAAAAGTGTCAGTCAATACTATATATATAGCTTTTGTTACCATGAACATATTCAGAATATATGTGAACACAAATAAAAGCAAAAGTTGTTACTAGTCTTATTTGTTTTATTTTATCTTAAATTTATAACAGAACTTCTAATCCATGAATCACAGTAAAATATAATTAAAACAAAGAAAGGCTGTACTAATGAACAATTTCTTGGATAAAGATTTCGTTGAAAGTTTCATAACCAAGAACGTTAAGTTTTATACAATGTGTACGACATAAGTATGTATAGCTTAAAATCAATCTCTCTCTCTCTCTCTCTCTCTCTCTCTCTCTCTCTCTCTCTCTCTCTCTAACTTACGCAAAGACTTGTCAATTGTTCTCATAATACAAAGCCAACATTACATTGACGACACTGAGAGAAAAGATTTTTAATGAATTTAATATGTGAACCAGAAATCCTAATTAACTGGAACCTTCCGTTATACCATTGGACAGGAAAACCAAATATTTACAACTTCGTGTATAATTGGGTTAATCTCTCTCTCTCTCTCTCTCTCTCTCTCTCTCTCTCTCTCTCTCTCTCTCTCTCTCTCTCTCTCTCTCCTTACACGCATATATAAAAAAGGCCCAATTCTATTGTAGTTTATCTATTTCTTTGTTTCCTTACCTCACTGGGCTTTTTTTCCCTGTTGGAGCCTTTGGGCTAAAAACATTCTGCTTTCTCAACTAGCTTAGCTTATAATAATAATAATAATATTAATAATAATAATAATAATAATAATAATAATAATGATAATAATAATAATACGCAGATACGCAGAAACCTTTTGGCGATACTTAACACTTCCTCTGAAATAACATGTCTGTTGTTGCAACGCATTAAAATTCTATGAAAATAGATAATAACATATGTTATTTCACCTTTTGCCTATAATCAAAAGATTATAATAGAACTCGCCCTCAAAGCGTCTAGAATGAAATATTTATAGATATGGTTAGCACTATGAATAAAAGAATCGAGCTTAACTTTGATGCCATTTTTAGATTATCCAGGGGTTTAAAAATTCTTTTGGGGAAATTTTTTGTGGTACATTTTTTAATTCGGGAGCAAATACAGGATCATTGGTCAAGTTCAACGACCTTTTTGGTTAAATATCAAATCAAAATAAGATAATGATATTTTTAGAGTGATAGTGCTCAGGCA
>NC_090742.1:118536180-118551180 GCF_036898095.1 Palaemon carinicauda | reverse complement strand
AATCGTATTTGTATACCAAAGAAGAGCTTTTCAGTTGCCACAAAACCTGATATACAGATAGATAAATAACAGACATTTTCAGAGTCTCTCAAAATGGGTTTGAAGATATATTGGTGATGGTTGATATTAGAATATCTGTAGATCCCGTATATGATTTTAGAATATATATCCAGACTTATTTTACCATTGCTATGAGTAGATTAACCCCAGTATGTGTGACTGAGGTGCACCCACAGATATTAAGATTAGGAAAGTAGTTTTTTCTACATTCTGAATAGTACAATGATGATAAATGGAAATACAAAATTAATTATGTTCAACCATGTATGCAATCATACCAAAAATACCCATCATAATTATTGCGAAATTTAATATACATTATACATCACCACCTTTGCGGATAATTAGTTGAAATATTAGAATTAGATAAAACTATCGCTAACCTGTTGTTGAATTAATCTAATATCTGCAATAATATCTTTCATCATTCAACCTACAAACACTGATAATATCCTTGGAAACTTTCTTTCCTGTTCATTGAATAGGTTTTTATTATGTAAATGCCATTCATCTTTTTAATCTTGATCTGGAATTTCAGGTTGAATTCAACTAAAGTGATAAATTTTAACTATTAAGATTTTTGAAATTTTATCATTAGTCGGGTATCTGAGAACAGGTATCCGTGCACCCCCCAGGACTAAATGAAATATGGTTTTCTAGCTTCCTTTAGACATCCTGAAGCCCTTTTCAGATGTTTACGTGAACGAAACTGAGGCCAAAGATCGTCACGAAATCTTAAAATGTTAAAAAATTGAGTACTGTTGGGAAAATGTGAAAAATCTTTGAAGATAGTTTATACTTTATCTGAAGTTACACATCAAACATATTTAAAGAATTATACAATAATTGTATTACTCTAGTTCAATTTTGCATACTCATATTAGCTGTCATTTCCAATAATTTCAGATATGATAATAATGCAATAAGTTATTTTTGCTTCAAATATGTAATCATGTCGTTTTCCTTTTCCGGTTAGTGTTGATATTTTTTGAGAAGTACTAAACTGATTAAGATAATTGAATATCCAAAACAAAACTTGTTTATAATTAATACTCTGAAAATAAAACAGGGAGTATTTACTGCCTTTTCGGATGCCAGTAATGCCAGTGAGAGGTTTGAGATCATCGTATAACAGATCCTATGGACTCTGTTTGTAATTTAGAATGACTGTAATATGTCAAGAAGGAATTTCAGGAAAACAAGACTTCCACCATGGATTGCTTCGCTTTTAGTCACTCTAACTCTCGACCAGTCAAGGTATATCTGTTGGGGAAAGCAGATTTCAAAGGAAGAAAGTTGCTGAGAAAATTTTTTTTGCTCATAACTGCTTTTTCTGCGATAATTTGGATAAAGTTTACGTTGCAAAGGCTGGCATTTCTATAAGCAGGGCACAGTATTCCTTTGAGCGAAATAGGCGGAAGTGGAGGTGCATCTCTGTTTGCACGTGAAGCCAGGTATCATCCTAAGTACAGAAAGAAATATACATCTGATCCAAAGTACTGGAAAAATAGCAATACTGAAACCATATTTCATTTAGCCCTGGGGCTGTTGCATGGAAACCCCTCTTAGATGCCCGTCCATATGGGGATGGATACATTTCAACCATTCGTTGAATACATAATAGACAAATTTCTACCGGAATATTATAATTGTAGCGTAAAACCGCCAAAAAAGAATCTGTATATAACAAAAATAAACATTCATGGTTGAAAATTCGTTATTCAAGGAGCTACTATGTACTTTAAGCAGATGATAATGAAATATGTACTATAGTATAGTCATCATCAAATATACAAATTAAGTTGTTCCCAGTCCACTGCAGGCCAAAGGCGTCACACATGTCTTTATTCATGTCTGGAGTTTTAGTAGTTTTCATCACCACACTGACCAACCTTGGATTAGTGATGGTGGGGAATTTTTGTCTGATCGCTTACTGAAAACCAACATAGTATGCCCTGACTAGTAGGCCTACAACCTTTCTCATCATTGGATATACAAACACTTCTCACCACGTCAAGGTATCTCCACTCAGAAAGGGGTTGTTTATTCATTTGCAAGAAAATGCAAGAAAAACAGAGATAAGGTTAATGGGGGACAGTTAAGGACACCATATATAACATTTTATGACTACTCACCTCCAGAAGAGCCGGAGGTGAATTGTATGACTCCTGTTTGCATTGGAGCTTAATTCTTATTCTGAGCATTATTTGCATGATTCGAATTTTGATTAAAGCCCTATGGAACCTGAGTAAAAGAATAATAAAAGATATAAAAACCTCCATCAGCTACCCCTGTATAGTATAGATCATTAGATAAAATAAAGATAATTCTCTCTCTCTCTCTCTCTCTCTCTCTCTCTCTCTCTCTCTCTCTCTCTCTCTCTCTCTCTCTCGCTCTCTCTCTCTCTCTCTCTCTCTCTCTCTCTCTCTCTCTCTCTCTCTCTCTCTCTCTCTAGCAGTTTGAAGATAACTTTTACAAGCCTATTGCACAGTATTCATTACCTAGCCCTCGAGGAATACAGTAGGTTGAAGGGACTTGATCCTTGATCCATTTTAAGTAGACCTAACTCATAAGAGGTTCGGTAAACTGGGAATTCCGATTAGAAGTTGTACCACTGAGGCGTTTCTGTCGCTTTTACAAAGACACATCGACATTAACATACGGCTTATGTGAGGATCGTTACACAGAAAATTTTACTTATATATACAGTGTATATATATAACGGATTTTGAGCGAAGCGAAAAATCTATTTTTGGGTGAGATGGCAATGTCGTCCTGATGGAAGTTCCTATAGGGTAGCTTCCTTGGTATATTACAACTACGGCGATATTCCCAGAGAATTTACCTTATGGTACCAGAATTCTAACTCCTAGAGCGAATATCCCTCCTGAAAGGGATATCGCGACATATCAGAGGACGTATTCTTGACACGCCACATGGCAATCTGCACCCCGAACAGAGATTTCGTCTCGCAGGGGGCAATTGGCAAGAAACGAATTCGGGAAAGAAAAAGGGGGAGCTTCTCCCAAGGCTCCCTATCTCCCGTTTCGTAAGCGTGCCTGGCGCCAATCCTGGCGTCATCTGTATTCCTTGTAGCGTACACGAGGTGCTACAGATACTGTATGTAGGGAGGGGTCCTACAGCCCTTTCTTAGAAAGGCAAGGGCGGGTCCATCAGGACGACATGGCCATCTCACCCAAAAATAGATTTTTCGCTTTGCTCAAAATCCGTTTTTTGGGCTCAAGCCATGTCGTCCTGATGGAAGTATACCAGAGCATTACTGTATCTGTGGATTCTCAGAACGTGCCGTACTCCCCGGAGGTAATTTTTCCCGGTCGACTAGACCTAGAGACCTAAGATGTTACCGTTATACATCTTTTCAACTAACTATAAACCATGTTAGAGCTTCCTGCCCCCTACAGGGAAGAGTCCTACTAGACTCTGGAAAAGTCTCGAAGAGTACATATACCTATGTATGACTACCAAGCAAGCTAATATAGTGGTCTCACCCTATATTAAGTAAAGCATAGTTTGTAAAGAACCACTGCGTCAATATGAAATATCGACCAGTTATCCGCACAATACTTGTATTGGACAAAGGTTTATATCCGCATAGGAAGAAACTAGTAAAACCGCCCTCGTCCCCTTATGGGACGGAGTCCTCCCGTTAAGGGAATCATAAACCAATGCAACATAGCTTGCATAAAGGAACAATTCTATTAGAATTATCCCAGATAAGGTACATAGAATAAATGCTCAATTATACCAATAAATTGACACAGGTGAAAGAGACGCAAGGTTCTCAAGAACAAGTTTATTGACAGACAATAAATAGACAGGTTAACAACAATTATATATATATATATATATATATATATATATATATATATATATATATATATATATATATATATATATATATATATAAAAAGAGGATAACCCAAAACTTTAAGCATAAGTATGATAGTAAACAGAACTTGTTTATCTGAAAGAAAAAACATCAAATGCCACTTTTTTAAGATACCGAGGTATCAAGTCATAAAAGTCTGTATTACAAATCTATCACATTAGCGTTAGAAACGCTCGGCACACATGTCTGCACTTATGCTAGGTTCACCTTTGGAAATGGAACAGTCTACGTGGGCAACTCAGTGCCCTCACTTAGTTTGTAGTACAGTATGTAACTACACACTCACCCTGGAATTAATCGTCCCAATTAAAACCACTGTTCCTCGCAGAGTTAAACAGTAGGGTTAATGACGCGACCCACTGCTACCACAGATCTCTTTAGTTCCTCTACTTGCTTCGCATAGTGGCGAAAGAACACTCTGGAAGACTTCCAGCCAGTGTATGAACGGAGATGTTCCAAATTCATACAATTAAAGAAATTTAAGGATGAGGCAACTTTCCTCGGATCGTGACCTGCGGGTGTACTGTCAGGATCCGCTCTGCGAATAAAATATGTGATTTTCGCTCTGAGTTGATTCAGAGATAAATTTGAGCCTGATGTTTCTCCCCTGAATAGTTGACCACCCTTGAAGTCTGAAGTTCTACGAAGATAGACCTTTAGGCATTCTGCTGGACATAGAGATGCATCTTCTTTCAGAGGGCAGATTCTCCAAGGACCCCACCTGTTGGTGGGTAACTCATTCTTGGCGAGAAACGTAGGATCCGGAAACAGGTTCAGTTCCCCCCCATCCAGGAACTGAACACGACCTGCCTCTCTCGAGAGGGCTACGATCTCACTAACCCTGGCCCCGGACGCGAGTGCAGATAGGAAAATAACTTTTTGTGTCAAATCCTTTAACGCACATTCTTCATTGCTCAACAGAGAAGCGAAATGAAGAACTTTGTCTAAAGACCATGAAATGGGCTTTGGAGGTGCTGAAGGTCTGAGCCTAGCGCAGGCTTTCGGAACTTTATTAAAGATCTCGTTACCTAGGTCGACCTGGAAGGCATATAGAATGGGTCTCGTCAAAGCAGACTTACACACTGAAATCGTGTTAGCTGCCAACCCTTGACCATGGAGGTGGATGAAGAAAGATAAGCAGAAGTCTGTCGAGATCTCCTGCGGACTCTTCGCCTTGACAAAGGCCACCCATTTTCTCCAAGATGACTCATATTGCCTTCTAGTAGATTTGCACTTATATTCCTCTAGGAAGTCTATGCTGGCTTTCGAAATCCCGAAACGCTTTCTCACCGCAAGGGAGAGAAAATCATGAGCTGCAGGGTCCGGGTTTTCTGTAATGAAGTACAAACAGTCGACTTCTGGACTCGCTGGGTCAGAACTGGATGTGGTAGCGGCACAAACTTCAGCTGTAGTTCCAATGCCAAGGGGAACCACACGCTGTTCGGCCACTTGTGGGCCACTATTGCCGCTACCCCCTTGAAGGATCTCAGTTTGTTGAGGACCCTCAACAGTAGGTTGTGAGGGGGGAACAGATAAATCCTTGACCATCTGTTCCAGTCGAGGGACATCGCGTCCACTGCTTCCGCTAAGGGGTCCTCGTACGGGGACACGTACAGGGGCAACTTCTTGTTGTCTTTCGTCGCAAAGAGGTCTATCTGCATTTCTGGGACTTGATTCAGAATGAAGGAGAATGATCCTGCGTCTAAGAACCATTCCGACTCTATCGGTGTGAACCTGGATAGAGCGTCCGCTGTCACGTTGCGGACTCCTTGAAGGTGAACTGCCGAAAGGTACCACTTCTTCTTTTCCGCCAATCGGAAAATGGCCAACATCACCTGGTTGAGAGGTGGTGACCTCGACCCTTGTCGATTCAAGCATCTCACAACTACCTCGCTGTCCATCACCAATCTTATGTGGATCGAGTGACGCGGGGAGACTTTCTTTAAGGTAAGGAGCACTGCCATAGCTTCTAGAAAGTTTATGTGAAAGGTCCTGAATAGCTTGGACCAAGTCCCCTGGACTTTTTTCCGATGAGAGTGACCTCCCCATCCCTCCTTTGAGGCGTCTGAGTGAATCGTCATTGACGGGGGAGGTGGCTGAAGAAGAACCGACTTCTTTAGAAGTCTGGCTTGGGACCAAGGCCTGAGAAGAGTACGTAGCCGAAGCGGCACTGGTCTTCTCAGATCTCTTCGCGCGTTTGATGCATAACTTCTCCAAACTCCGGTTGCATCCTTTAGCTGTGCTCTTAGCACTGGGTCTGTCACCGAAGCAAACTGGAGAGAGCCCAGTACCCTCTCCTGTTCGTGTCTTGATATCCTTTCGGAATCTAGAAGTCTCTTGACAGAACCCGCTATCTCCTTCCTTTTCTTTGCCTGGATGGAGAAACGGTGTGACAAAAGGTCCCAGTGGATTCCCAGCCACTGGAACTTTTGAGATGGAGAAAGTCGAGACTTTTTTCTGTTGATCTTGAAGCCTAGGTACTCTAGGAACTGGATCACCTGACTGGAAGCTTGCAAGCATTCTGTCTCGGATGCTGCCCACACCAGCCAGTCGTCCAGGTAGGCTACTACCTGAATTCCCTTTAGGCGTAATTGTTTGAGAGCTGCGCTCGCAAGCTTCGTGAAAATCCTTGGGGCTATGTTTAGCCCGAATGGCATGGCTCTGAAGGCGTATAGTCTCCGTTGTAGCCTGAACCCTAGGTAGGGGGAGAGTCGACGGCTGATTGGGATGTGCCAATAGGCGTCTGACAAGTCTATAGAGACTGAGTATGCCCTCTTGGGCAGTAAGGTCCTTATGTGTTGCAGTGTTAGCATTTTGAATTTGAAATTCACTATGAACTTGTTGAGTGGCGACAAGTCCAGAATGACCATGAGCTTTTCCGAGTCTTTCTTGGGAACACAAAACAGCCTCCCTTGGAATTTGATGGACTTCACCTTTCGGATCACTTTTTTCTCCAACAGTTCTTGAACGTACTCCTCCAGAACGGGGGTGGAGTGTTGGAAAAACCGAAGGCACGGGGGAGGAGTGCTGTACCAGCTCCAGCCCCGTCCATTCTTGAGTAGGCTGTGGGCCCAGGGATCGAAGGTCCATCGATCCCAAAATTTCAGCAGTCTCCCTCCTACCGGTATCATTTCACTTGGACTGCCGTCCTGAGGTCTTGCCTCCCTGACCACGACCACCCCTGATTCCCCTTCCCCTTGAGGGGTGCCTAGACGAGCCTCTGGCTGCTCCTCTAGGCTTTGTTCGAAAGGAAGAAGACTGTCCTTCGAACGTTGGGGTGAATGCCGTGGACTGTGTCGACACAGCCTGGGGTACCCATTGAAAAGTGGTCGGGGTTTGTGCCACCATCTGGGGCACTGGAGGCAATGGCAATTGTAGTTGCTGTTGCTGTCTAGAGGGCTTGGCTGGCAGAGACGGTAGCCTAGTCCTCATAGTCTTCCTCTTTGGTTGAGGACCCTCATCCGGGGAAGACTTTCTTTTGATAGCCAGGCCCCACTTCTGGAGAAGGTTCCTATTCTCCACGGCGGCCTTATCAACAACTTCTTTGACCAAATCGGTAGGGAAAAGGTTTTTTCCCCAAATGTTGGAGGAGATTAATTTCCTTGGCTCGTGCCTCACCGTAGCCCCGGTGAACACGAACTCCCTACAAGCTCTCCTCGCCTTGACGAAGCCATAAAGGTCCTTCGTCACTGTGGCCAGATGAGTCTTAGCCACCACCATGAACATTTCATGGACCTTGGGGTCACTTGCCATCGTCTCAAGAGTAGTCTGAAGAGACATTGAGGCAGCCAGTCTTTCTTTTGTCTCGAACTCTCTTCGCAAAAGAAAGTCAGACAGCTTGGGGAGGTCCTCGCCGAACTGCCGTCCGGCAATATCAGCCTCCAACTTTCCCACTGAGAACGTCAGTTGGACGTCCTTCCAGTCTTTGTGGTCCATAGGCAGGGCCAGTGACAAGGGTTTACACTCCTCCAGGGAGGGGCAAGGCTTGCCGGCCTCGACTGCTTTTAGTACAGCCGCAAACCCTTTCTGTAAAAAGGGGAAGGCTCTAGCAGGAGAGGACACAAAGGAAGGGAGCTTCTTGCTCAACGCAGCTACCTTCGAGTTAGAAAAGCCCCTCTCTTTCATCGAAGATGAAAGTAGAGCTTGAGCCTTAGCATGGTCCATCACTATGACCTCCTTCGGCTCTGTCTCCTCCTTTGAAGCTGGTTCCTTTCTCAGCCGGACATAACAGTCCGGATATGATGCCTTGCTGGGCCAGAATTCCACCTCCTCTAGGGGAACTGAGCCCAGCTTATCCGAGATGACGATCTTTCCAGTCGTCATCGGCATGTGCTCAGCATACATCCATGGGTTAGCATCTGAGCACAAGGGAAGGTCTTTCACATTAAGCCTTTTCTGGGGCCCATGCGATTCTGCAAGGCACTGCATCCGCAGTTCCATAGCAGCCGCCTTCTCCTGATTCTCCTTCTGCATTTGTTGGATCATTCCAACAATAGAAGAGAGGGCCTGTCCCAGCTCTACTGGGAGACCGGCCGATGTTGAGGGAATAGGCTCCGGAATCTGAACCGGAGTAGCCGACACCTCGTCGACCTCTTCCTCTACGACGTCCGGGGCTTGAACTTCATCCTGGCCTCCTGCCAGGAGGTCTTTTTCCAAACGCTCGTCCACGTCAGACATCCTGTCATCTAACTGGATGTCTTGCATCGCGACAGCGACTTCAGCCTCAACCTGGATCTGACTATAGGGGATCTCCTCTTGAGGCTGGGGAATCACTGCATCAGCTGATGCCTTAGGGAAAAGATACGCCCTCATCTTCTCACTTGGAAGATAAGGGCCAGAGGAGTTCTTTTGGAAGCCCCTTACCCAGGTACGAAGCTTCTCCCTTGCTATATCCCTTGATTCCGCCGTCCTAGGGGAATCAAAGGCCTCAGTAATCAGGTTAGTGCACACAGTACATACCTGAGGGTCCCAATACTGGAGATCATCCTTGGAGACAGCGCATGCTGCGTGTCTCCTACAAAACTCATGTCCCCAGAGGTTCTTGCTGCGGACGTTGCAGAAAACATTTCCGCACTTCGGAGGGTCCTCCTGTAAAGAGAAGAAATTTCCATGAGTATCAAGTGAACTATGTATCACTGGATATGCATAGTATAGCATAACAATTCAGAAAGGAAAGACACACACTTGTGTTTCCCTCACAACCCATTGTTGCAGCCTTCCAGATAATAAAATCAAATGGTTAATCTCTTCTAGAGTAACCAATGCAAAGTTTCCAGAGGAAACAGGTGAAGCTCACACCTAAGCAAAGATTTTAAAATCCTGGATAATAGACAGGAAAGAACTCACTTTCCTATCTGTAGGGAAACAGCAAAGGACTGTGCAAGAAAACACAAAAGTGTTAGAACACACAGTGCTGTACCAAAACCCATACTATAGTTTTCTTCTTACTGTATATGTTATACTGAAGAATACTGGTACAGTATAGGAGGATACGTGCCGGCCGGCACTTGCCGGCCGGCACACATCATAACTAGCTTTAAAGTATACTACTTAACAGCTATAAGGCGGCAGAACGCTGGTTCAAATGCATGTGCCGGCCGGCAGCAACTGCCGGCCGGCAACAGCCAATGTCGGCCGGCAATGACTGCCGGCCGGCAACTACACAAGGTAGTACCCGGGTGCCGGCCACACTCTTGGTGACCGGCAGACAAGGGCTGACATTAGCCGGCCGGCAAAGGTACAGGACCGATACCAGCCGGCAGCAACAGAACCAGAGGACTACAACCGCCCGGCTGCCGGCCTCATAGGCCGGCAGCCGGGTCGGGTACAGCACTAGAAGAAAAACAGGAGTGATGCCGGGATAAGAGTGTACACTACCTCCAAGCCCGGCAATCCGAAAGAGTGCATATAAGGAAGGGGAGAATCTAATTCAGGCTTCGTGACCAATGCCGTCTGGCTCTACAGGCAGGCATGGATGAGGGACCAAGGGAGCTCCGGGCAGCACTCAAAATAGAAGACCCTTGCCGGCCGGCAGCTCTGCCGGCCAGCAAGGGGCTGAGTCAATTCCACATCCTAACCTATTCTAGGTCCAGCTGTATAATGACGTACAGTACTGTGATGGCTAGGCCATTACGGAGATAGAGGGGGAAGGGACAAAAGAGGGTCCTACCAACCTTGCTTTAGTGACGGACCACCCGCAGCCAAGAAACTCATCTTAGCCTAAGGGAGATCCAAGGGGGGAGGCCAGCAATACTTGCCAGCTCCCAGAGCACCAAAGCAAGGAAGGTGTTGCTACTCCCAGGAAAAGAAACTTATCCTCCCCTGAGAACAGCAACAAGGACTAGTCTGCTAGATCACAAAAGAAGGAATCATATCCACAGAAACCTTCGGTAGTGACCTGAGGAGGCTAAGCCACCTCTGTCTGTGTCAGGCCAGCGAGGGAGACTCTACCCCAAGCCAGACAAACACAGACTCAGACTAAAAAACTCTGTTGTTCTGTCCCTCTTTGAGCCAGACTTACTGGAACAGGAAGGTACAGTAACACCCAAGTATAGTTTTATCGAAAATTAATTCAGATAAACCACTTAGGGATAAGCCCAAGGCTTAAACAGAGGGAAAGGGATTGCATACCTTCTCCGAAGAAAAGAAAGCAACCGGGGAGTATGAGAAAGTATACAAAGGCTCTATAAGCAACTTAGCCTAGGCACCAAGAGAATCGATTACCTAAATCACCGAAACTCACTCGTATACTATCTTGGAAATATTCCACATAATCTTAAATGTATAAAACATAACCTAAAGCTTCAATAAAATTTTAATACACTCGGAAAAACCAAAATCATGCATGAAGTACTAGGACCAAACGACTAAGCTACATGGCCTAGCGTAGGCCAGAATGGCGAATACTTCGCAAAAATAATACTAAGCACGAAAGTAAATCCTATGTAATGCTAAATAGCTAAAATTTATTAAAGCAAAACAACCGGGAATGTCGCTCTGACTAACTAAACTTATACCTAGCGAGCGACAGCGTCCATGACGCCTCCGGTAGGCTACGGCTCTTGTAACAAAGATTAATCCTATTAATCACTCAAAAATCTACCAAAAGCCTACATTTATAAATAAAAGACATGGTACTCAACTTATCAGAGGCCGACGAAGATGGAGAAGCCATGAAAAGCAGAATGAATCCAAGATTTGCGAGAAACACAGGAAAAAACACCTTGTTGTTAAGCTACGCAAAAAGGAATACAGATGGCGCCAGGATTGGCGCCAGGCACGCTTACGAAACGGGAGATAGGGAGCCTTGGGAGCGGCTCCCCCTTTTTCTTTCCCGAATTCGTTTCTTGCCAATTGCCCCCTGCGAGACGAAATCTCTGTTCGGGGTGCAGATTGCCATGTGGTGTGTCAAGAAAACGTCCTCTGATATGTCGCGATATCCCTTTCAGGAGGGATATTCGCTCCAGGAGTTAGAATTCTGGTAATTAAGGTAAATTCTCTGAGAATATCGCCGTAGTTGTAATTTACCCTAGGAAGCTACCCTATAGGAACTTCCATCAGGACGACATGGCTTGAGCCCAAATATATATATATATATATATATATATATATATATATATATATATATATATATATATATATATATATATATATATATATATATATATATATATATATATATATATACATACGAGGCCTGTCGGAAAAGAATCCGACCTTTATTTTTCACGTGCGAACTAGAGACGATAGCGCGGCGCCACTTGGCACAGTGAAGGAAGACACCTTCATGCGCATGCGGGAATTTTTTCACCACCATCCAGCGTGTCAGTTGCTGTCTGTCGGTCGCTGAGTGAGGTGATACACAACGTGTCTGTCGGATTACCGATTCTCTCAAGATGACTGAACGTGTTGAGCAAAGATACTGCATCAAATTTTGTCAAAAGCTTGGTGATTCTCAAAGCGAAACAATTCGTAAGATTAAGCAGGTGTTTGGAGACGATGCGATGGGTGTAACACAAATTAAAGAGTGGTTCAACCGGTTCAAAAGTGGCCGCGCATCAGCAGAGAGTGACCCGCGTTCTGGCAGGCCCCAAACTGCTCGGAGTGCAGCTGTTGTTGAGAGGGTGCAAAACTTGGTGATGGCAGATCGTCGTTCGACCGTGCGGGAGATTGCCCAAGAGGTTGGAGTGAGTAAAGATTCTGCACATGTAATTTTGCGTGATGATTTGAACATGCACAGAGTGGCTGCGAAATTTGTGCCCAGGTTGTTGTCGCCGGAACAAAAGGACCTCCGTTGTCAAGTTGCAAAGGACCTCCTGGACATTGCCAACACTGATCCTCAGTTTCTGAACACCGTGATAACTGGAGATGAGTCATGGGTGTACGGGTACGACCCAGAAACCAAACGACAGTCGTCGCAATGGAAGCATCCCGAGTCTCCAAGGCCGAAAAAAGCGCGACAGGTGCCAAGCAAAATGAAGGTGATGCTTACTGTCTTCTTTGATATCCGTGGAATTGTACATCATGAATATGCACCGGAAGGACAAACAGTGACAAAGGAGTACTATCAAGATGTTCTCCGTCGTCTCCGTGACGCAGTTCGGCGCAAAAGGCCAGACATGTGGAGGGCGAAAAATGGGCAACTGCATCACGACAACGCCCCCGCACACTCATCCCAATTGATCCAACATTTCTTGGCCAAACATGGAATTCCAGTTGTTCGCCAACCTCCCTACTCTCCAGACATGGCTCCTTGCGACTTCTGGTTGTTTCCAAAATTGAAGACGCCACTGAAAGGAACCCGTTTTGAGACTAGAGAGGAGATAATGCGGAACGCGACGGCGAAGATGAACACCATTCCAAAAGAAGACTTCCAGAGATGTTTCCAGCAGTGGATGGATCGGTGGACTAAGTGTGTGCAAGCACAAGGGGCCTACTTTGAAGGGGATTAGGGTCCAAATCCTGTCAGGTATATAAATTATTTTTTCTGGATTAAGGCCGGATAGTTTTCCGACAGGCCTCGTATATATATATATATATATATATATATATATATATATATATATATATATATATATATATATATATATATATATTGAGGTAGGTAGTTGCTTCTGGCGAGCTTCAAAGATAAAATAAAAACGAGGACCAAGAGTCTGGACAACATATTTCAGTTTATTGCTGCCGAAGTTTCGGGACTCATCCCATTATCAACGCTAAAATGGACATATAAAAAATTATAAGCAAGACTCAGTAAAAATATACAAAACACAAAAAAAAAGACAGTCAAAGTTAAAATTGAAATTATAAACACAGTTATAAGTAAAATCTGGAGATAAATTAAAATTAGCTAAGAGAAAAATATCTTAAAATTAAATATACAAGAATTTAAATTGTCTAAGAACTAGCCAGTCTGGAACAGACTAGAGAACTGAGTGACGATCGGAAGGACAACATTCAGGAAGAAAATTCTAAATTGGCCGGCTTAAGCGGCGTGGAGGGGGACAGAGGATAATTGGCTGTTTAGTTGAGGAGCCTTTTCTTTGATCATTAACCACTCTAACACTAGTAGAGAAAAATTGTTTGGCACTTGAGCAATGATTTCAAAGTTTTTATATGTAATGTTGGTCTTGCATTTACTTGCATGTTTTATGATGGATGAGAATTCTTTGGTTTTGAGCCACATCTAGTTCTATGACTCACTCCCCGATGAGCATTTATACGAACTTTCAGCTATCTTTTTGTAGAACCCACATAATTTCCGAGATTACATCTCTGATAGTAAACATATAGACCACTGAAGAACACATTAGATCGGGGAGAGAATCCTTAATTCTTAACATGGATCCCACTGTCAGGGGATTCTTAAAAATAAGTTTGAAATCCAGACTCTGAAAATTGTTTAAAATTACTTGTCTGTGATGTAATCTCGGAAATTATGTGAATTCCACGAAAAGATTGCTGAAAGTTCGTACAGATGCTCATTGGGGAGTGAGTCATAGAACTGGATGTGGCTCAAAACCAATGAATTCTCAACCATCAGAGAACATGCAAGTAAATGCAAGACCAAGATTACATGTAAAAACTTTAAAATAATTGCTCAAGCGCCAAACAACTCCTCTCTACTAGTATTAGAGTGGTTAATGATTAAAGAAAAGGCTCCTAAACTAAACAGCCAATTATCCTCTGTCCCCCTCCACATCGCTTAAGCCGGCAAATTTAGAATTTTCTTCTTGAATGGTGTCCTTCAGATAGTCACTCAGTTTCTCTAGTCTGTTCCAGACAGGTTGGTTCTTAGACAATTTTAATTCTTGTATATTAATTTTAAGATACTTTTCTCTTAGTTAATTGTATTCTATCTCCAGATTTTACATGTAACTGTGTTTATAATTTCAATTTTAACTTTGACTGTTTTTTTTTGTATTTTGTATATTTTTACTGACTTTTGATTATAATGTTTTATATGTCCATTTTAGTCTTGATAATGGGAAGAGTCCTGAAACGTCGCCACCAATAAACTGAAAAACGTTGTCCAGACTCTTCGTCTTCCTTTTTATTATATATATATATATATATATATATATATATATATATATATATATATATATATATATATATATATATATATATATATATACATACAAACATACATACATACACACACACACACACACACACATATATATATATATATATATATATATATATATATATATATATATATATATATATATATTATACATACACATACATACATACATACATACATACATATATATATATATATATATATATATATATATATATATATATACATACATATATATATATATATATATATATATATATATATATATATATATATATATATATATATATATATATATATATATATATATATATATATTTATATACATATATATATATATATATATATATATATATATATATATATTTTATATATATATATATATATATATATATATATATATATATATATATAATATATATATATATATATATATATATAT
>NC_090742.1:118521180-118531180 GCF_036898095.1 Palaemon carinicauda | reverse complement strand
ATTCCTATTTTTTTTATGTCTAGCATAGAGATCCCTTATAGGTGTTATCCCATTTTTTTTTATATCTAGCATAGAGGATCCCTCATAATTATGATTCCATTATTTTCATGTCTAGCATAGAGGATCTTTCATAGGTGTGATTCCATTTTTTATGTCTAGCATAGAGAATCCCTCATAGGTGTGATTCCATTTTCTTTTATGTCTAGCATAGAGGATTCCTCATAGGTGTAATTCCATTTCTTTTATATTGTACCAACCGTGTGTCACACAATTGTACATAATTCCTTTTGCATATATTATGCTTGTATCTTCGCTCTTCCCTCGCAGTAAACGAACATGAAAATTCATGTCTGCTGTTTTCCCTGTAACATTGTCTGTCTTATTAACTTGTTATGTCCTGTTGCCTTGAGGTTTTGTATATAAAGGAGAGTGTTCTATAACAATATAACTCAGTTGATTGCATCCTGCCTTTGAGTTCACAACCCTTCTCTCGGCTCGTCACATTGGTGACCCCGGAAGTCGACTCGCTCCCACTGCCTTCCACCCCCACCTCCCTCGCCCCTCCATCGTTGGTACTATGACGGAGACGGACTGTGCTTCAGCAGTTGGCGCTGCGGCCGCCCCATTGAAACTTTCACCGTTCGCCACCGGAGAGGCGTTTGCTTGGTTTAAGCGCTCAGAAGTCCACTTTCGTATCAGGGGCGTGACTCGCTCAACCACCAAAGCGGATAATGTTCTCGCGGCGATACCCGAGGACACCTTCCCAGAAATATCCGACTGGCTTTGTGAACAAGGAGACACCCCAATAGCATATGACGCCCTCAAAACATACCTTCTGCAGCAGTACTCGCCGTCGCCAGCCGCCAGTATAGCAAAGCTTTCTCAGCTCTCGCAACAACTGTTGGGGGACCAAAGGGCTTCGCTTGCCCTCAGGGAAATGACCAGTATCGCTCGCCTTCAACCTGCCGCAGACGGCTCTCCTCGTGAGGTGAACCTACTTCGTGCCCTTTGGATACGCCGTTTACCCGAACCTGTACACTCTGCCATACCCAATGTCAATAGTTTACCCATTAAAGACTTGATGACCAAAGCCGACGCCCTTATGGACAGCCACTTCAAGACCTCCATCAATGCCTCCACCCTTGACGACGAGGATGCCTATTCAACGTCAACCGAAGCTGATATGAATGCCATAGGACATACACGCCTACCCCATGACGTGCCGAAGCGGCGACAAAGCCGCCCACCACCCACCAATCGCTCGCGCCCCAACGAACGACTTCTACAGCCACTTCCTACCTCTCATCCGCCGCAGTTTTGCTACTACCACTTCAGATTCGGGGCAACCGCGAAGAAATGTGCCAAGGATTGTCAGTGGCCAAAAAACGTGGAGGTAGGCCATCGCTTGTGGCGGTGGCGTCCCACGTTTCTAATCTTCTCTTTTTACAGGATGCAGGAACGGGCGTGCGATTTTTGGTAGACACGGGTGCTTGTCGTTATCTTTTGCCAAAGAAACTCTTCAAGGCAGGACGTAGTCTGTCTACATCTGCCGACGTCCGCTTAGTAGCTGCCGACAGGTCTGCGATACCCACCTACGGTTACGAGAACCTCGCATTATCGTTCGGAAACGGTAAATTCAATTGGAAGTTGCTCTCTCATTTCCACCTTCTGGTCGATGTCGCCCACCGACGATTGGTCAACGCAGACTCGTACTTGTCGACACCTCTTCAACCCGCCCCCTCTAACCTCGCTCTCCACATCAGCGCACCCACGGATGCCTACGCCCACCTCCTCACGTCGTACCTGGAAGTTTTCCGTCCAGAACTTCGCCAAACGCCCACGGTTCCTGCCAAGCACGGTATTTATCACCATATCAAAACGACGGGACCCCCAGTCTTCGTAAAATTCAGACGTCTGGCACCGGAACGATTGGCAGCCGCCAAACAGACGTTCGCCGAAATCGAGAAAATGGGATTTTGCCAAAAGGCCTCCAGCCCATGGTCGCCACCCTTACACATCATTCTGAAGAAAGACGGCTCCCTCCGTCCGTGCGGGGATTACAGGCGCCTGAACATGCAAACAGAACCGGATCACTACCCCCTCCCAAACATTGCCGATGTGACCTCCTTCCTGCACAAAGCGAAGGTTTTCTCTACGCTTGACCTTCTGAAGGGGTATCATCAGGTGCCTATGAACCCAGAAGACATCCCCAAGACCGCCATCACCACTCCGTTTGGTACATACACCTTCAATTACTCCTGTTTTGGCCTTCAAATTGCTGGGGCAACGTTTTAACGTCTTATGAATGGCATCTTAGGGGACCTCCCTTTCTGTGTATGTTGTGTGGACGACATACTTGTGTTCTCCTCCTCAAAAGAGGAACACCTCCGTCACCTGCGCATCGTGCTCGACCGCCTGCAACAAAACGTCCTTGTAGTCCGGTACGACAAGTGTACATTTGGCGCCAACGAAGTGTCCCTCTTAGGGCACCGTATCACTCCTGAAGGAGTCCATCCCCTCCCTGAGAAGGTAGCAGCCGTTCAGAATTTCCCCGCGCCCTCGACCGTCAAAGCTCTGCAGGAATTCTTGGGCATGATCAACTATTATCACCGTTTTCTGCCAGCCATTGCCGCCACTCTTGCTCCCCTCTACGCCTCCCTCAAGGGCAAGCCAAAGGACCTGAAGTGGGGTCCCCTTCAAGAAGCAGCCCTCTGCAATGCAAAGAAGGCCCTATCAACTGCTGCGGCTCTGACTCTTCCTATCCCACACGCCCCTCTCCTTCTCTCCACCGATGCCAGCGACGTCGCTATTGGTGCAGTACTCGAGCAGGTGGTCAAAGGCTCACCCCACCCATTGGCCTTCTTCAGCAGAAAACTGTCCAAGGCAGAATCGGGTTATTCTACCTTCGATCGAGAATTGCTGGCGGTGCACTTGGCTGTCCGTCACTTTCGCCATTTCTTAGAAGGTACGCCCTTCGTCATTCGCACAGACCACATGCCTCGAGTGCACGCCTTCACTCGACAGTCTGACGCCTGTACGCGCTGCCATACCCGATGTCGATAGTTTACCCATTAAGGACTTGATGACCAAAGCCGACGCCCTTATGGACAGCCACTTCAAGACCTCCATCAACGCCTCCACCCCTGACGATGAGGATGCCTATTCAACGTCAACTGAAGCTGACACGAATGCCATAGGACATACACGCCTACCCCGTGACGTGCCGAAGCGGCGACAAAGCCGCCCACCACCCACCAATCGCTCGCGCCCCAACGAACCCCTTCTACAGCTACTTACTACCTCCCATCCGCCGCAGTTTTGCTACTACCACTTCAGATTCGGGGCAACCGCGAAGAAATGTGCCAAGGATTGTCAGTGGCCAAAAAACGTGGAGGTAGGCCATCGCTTGTGGCGTTGGCCTCCCATGTTTCTAATCTTCTCTTTTTACAGGATGCAGGAACGGGCGTGCGATTTTTGGTAGACAAGGGTGCTTGTCGTTCTCTTTTGCTAAGGAAACTCTTCAAGGCAGGACGTAGTCTGTGTACATCTGCCGACATCCGCTTAGTAGCTGCCGACGGGTCTGCGATACCCACCTACGGTTACGAGAACCTCGCATTATCGTTCGGAAACGGTAAATTCAATTGGAAGTTTCTCGTTGCTGACGTCACAATGCCAATCCTCGGTGCGGATTTCCTCTCTCATTTCCACCTTCTGGTCGATGTCGCCCACCGACGATTGGTCAACGCAGACTCGTACTTGTCGACACCTCTCCAACCCGCCCCCTCTAACCTCGCTCTCCACATCAGCGCACCCACGGATGCCTACGCCCACCTCCTCACGTCGTACCTGGAAGTTTTCCGTCCAGAACTTCGCCAAACGCCCACGGTTCCTGCCAAGCACGGTATTTATCACCATATCAAGACGACGGGACCCCCAGTCTTCTCAAAATTCAGACGTCTGGCACCGGAACGATTGGCAGCAGCCAAACAGAAGTTCGCCGAAATGGAGAAAAGGGGATTTTGCCAAAAGGCCTCCAGCCCATGGTCTTCACCCTTACACATCGTTCTGAAGAAAGACAGCTCCCTCCGTCCATGCGGGGATTACAGGCGCTTGAACATGCAAACAGAACCGGATCACTACCCCCTCCCAAACATTGCCGATGTGACCTCCTTCCTGCACAAAGCGAAGGTTTTCTCTACGCTCGACCTCTTGAAGGGGTATTATAAGGTGCCTATGAACCCAGAAGACATCCCCAAGACCGCCATCACCACTCCGTTTGGTACATACACCTTCAATTACTCCTGTTTTGGCCTTCAAATTGCTGGGGCAACGTTTCAACGTCTCATGGATGGCATCTTAGGGGACCTCCCTTTCTGTGTATGTTATATGGACGACATACTTGTGTTCTCCTCCTCAAAAGAGGAACACCTCCATCACCTGCGCATCGTGCTCGACCGCCTGCAACAAATCGGCCTTCTAGTCCGGTACGACAAGTGTACCTTTGGCGCCAACGAAGTATCCTTCTAAGGGCACCGTATCACTCCTGAAGGAGTCCATCCCCTCCCTGAGAAGGTAGCAGCCGTTCAGAATTTCCCCGCGCCCTCGACCGTCAAAGCTCTGCAGGAATTCTTGGGCACGGTCAACTATTATCACCGTTTTCTGCCAGCGATTGCGGCTACTCTTGCTCCCCTCTACGCCTCCCTCAAGGGCAAGCCAAAGGACCGGAAGTGGGGTCCCCTTCAAGAAGCAGCCCTCTGCAATGCAAAGAAGGCCCTATCAACTGCTGCGACTCTGACTCTTCCTATCCCACACGCCCCTCTCCTTCTCTCCACCGATGCCAGCGACGTCGCTATTGGTGCAGTACTCGAGCAGGTGGTCAAAGGCTCACCCCACCCATTGGCCTTCTTCAGCAGAAAACTGTCCAAGGCAGAATCGGGTTATTCTACCTTCGATCGAGAATTGCTGGCGGTGCACTTGGCTGTCCGTCACTTTCGCCATTTCTTAGAAGGTACGCCCTTCTTCATTCGCACAGACCACATGCCTCTAGTGCACGCCTTCACTCGACAGTCTGACGCCTGGTCCGCCCGTCAACGCTGACATCTCTCCGCCGTGGCTGAATACAATTGCACCCTCCAATACGTCCCTGGGAAAATGAATCCCGTTGCCGATGCCCTGTCAAGAAACACGTTGGCTGCCGTTCAACTTGGATTGGATTACAACGCCCTGGCTGAAGCCCAACGACAGGATCCAGAGTATCAAGCTTGTAGGACATCCTGCACGTCCCTCCGTTGGGAAGATTTGCCCCTCGAAGACTCCAACACCACCCTCCTCTGTGACGTCAGTACTGGTAGACTGCGACCTTGGATTCCTGCTCCCATGCGCCGACAGGTGTTTGATTTCATTCACGGCCTTTCACATCCCTCGTGCCGTTCTACTGCACAGCTGCTGAAGGCAAAGTTCATTTGGCACGGCATTTCTAAGGATGCTAAGGATTGGGTCCGCGCCTGTACTTCTTGCCAAACTTCCTAAGTACATCGACACACGGATTCAGGAGTGGGCACCTTTCCTCAACCTAGGCGTCGTTTCGCACACATTCATGTCGACGTTGTAGGCCCCCTACCCACATCACAAGGACATCGTTACCTGTTTACCGTCATCAAACGCTCCACTCGTTGGCCTGAAGCCATTCCCATGGAAACTGCAACGTCCGCCTCATGTACATCTGCCTTACTCTCTGGATGGATTGCAAGATTTGGTATCCCTGAGCATATTACTTCTGACAGGGGAACCACTTTCACCTCTCAATTGTGGACGTCATTAGCGAATCTCCTGGGCATCACCCTACATCTGACAACGGCCTACAACCCCGCTGCCAATGGAATGGTTGAACGTTTTCATCGCACCCTCAAAGCAGCTTTGATGTCCCTCTGCAAAGATTGCAACTGGTTTACTCAGCTTCCCTGGGTCCTCCTAGGACTAAGGACCACTCCTAAAGACGCCCTTGACGTCTCGGCAGCTGAAATGGTGTATGGCGACCCGTTGGTCGTCCCTGCCGAATTTTTTCCTTCTACAACCTCCTCCGACGATCTCCAGCGCATACGTCACGTCGTGGGAAAATTTACTCCATGCCGCCAGTCTTACAAGCCCCCAGCGAAGCATCACATACCAACGGACTTGCACTCTGCAACGCACGTCTTCCTGCGCAACGACACTAGCAAGCCAACACTAACGCCCCCTTACACGGGCCCTTTCCTTGTGATCCGACGCAGTCCGAAAGCATTCCTACTAAACATTCGCGGCAAAGATGACTGGGTCTCCATTGATTGTCTAAAACCTGCTTATCTTCTGCCAGATGACCCGCCTACAGTTCGCCTCTCCAGATCAGGGCGCCCTATTTAACATGTACAGTATGTCATTTTTAGGGGGGGGGAGCCATGTACCAACCGTGTGTCACACAATTGTACATAATTCTTTTTGCATATATTATGCTTGTATCTTCGCTCTTCCCTCGCACTAAACGAACATGAAAATTCATGTCTGCTGTTTCCTCTGTAACATTGTCTGTTTTGTTAACTTGTTATGTCCTGTTGCCTTGAGGTTTTGTATATAAAGGAGAGTGGTCTATAACAATATAACTCAGTTGATTGCATCCTGCCTTTGAGTTCACAACCCTTCTCTCGGCTCGTCACAATATCTAGCATAGAGGATCCCTCATAGGTGTGATTCCATTTTCTTTTATGGATAGCATAGAGGATCCCTCATAGGTGTGATTCCATTTATATATATATATATATATATATATATATATATATATATATATATATATATTTATATATATCTAGCAAAGAGGATCCCTCATAGGTGTGATTCCATTTTCTTTTATGTGTAGCATAGAGGATCTCGCATACGTGTGATCCCCTTTTTTTCATGTCTAGCATAAAGGATCCCTCATAGTTGTGATTCAATATTTTTATGCCTAGCATAGAGGTCCTTCATAGGTATGATTATTTTTTTTATATCTAGCATATAGGATCCCTCGTAGGTGCGATTCCGTTTTATTTTTTATGCCTAGCATAGAGGATCCCTCATAGGTGTGATTCCATTTTCTTTTATGTCTAGCATAGAGTATCCCTCATAGGTGTGATTCCTTTTTTTTATGTCTAGCATAGAGGATCACTCATAGTTGTGATTCAACTTTTTTTATGCCTAGGATAGAGGTCCTTCATAGAGGTGATTACCTTTTTTTATGTCTAGTATAGAGGATCCCTCATAGGTGTGATTCCATTTCTTTATGACTAGCATAGAGGATCCCTCATAGTTGTGATTCAATATTTTTATGCCTAGCATAGAGGTCCTTCATAGGTATGATTATTTTTTTATATCTAGCATATAGGATCCCTCGTAGATGCGATTCCGTTTTATTTTTTATGCCTAGCATAGAGGATCCCTCATAGGTGTGATTCCATTTTCTTTTATGTCTAGCATAGAGTATCCCTCATAGGTGTGATTCCTTTTTTTTATGTCTAGCATAGAGGATCACTCATAGTTGTGATTCAATTTTTTTATGCCTAGGATAGAGGTCCTTCATAGTGGTGATTACCTTTGTTTATGTCTAGTATAGAGGATCCCTCATAGGTGTGATTCCATTTCTTTATGACTAGCATAGAGGATCCCTCATGGTTGTGATTCCACTTTTTTATGTCTAGCATAGAGGATCCCTCATATATGTGATTCCATTTTATATGTCTAGCATAGAGGATCCCTCATAGGTGTGACTTCACCTTTTTATGTCTAGCATAGAAGATCCCTCATAGGTGTGATTCCATTTTTCATGTCTAGCATAGAGGATCCCTCATAGGTGTGATTCCATTTTTCATGTCTAGCATAGAGGATCCCTCATAGGTGTAATTCCAATTTTTTTTCTATGTCTAGCATAGAGGATCCTTTTTAGGCGTGATTCCATTTTTTTTTTTTTTGTCTATCATAGAGGATCCCTTATAGGTGTTATCCCTTATTTATGTCTAGCATAGAGGATCCCTCATAGGTGTGATTCCATTTTTTTATGTGTAGCATAGAGGATCCCTCATAGGTGTGATTCCATTTTCTTTTATATCTAGAATAGAGGATCCCTCATAGGTGTGCTTTCATTTTTTTTTATGTCTAGCGTAAAAGATCCCTCATGGTTGTTATTCCATATTTTTATGGCTAGCATAGAGGGTCACCCATAGTTGTTTCTCCAATTTCATTATGACTAGCATAGAGGGTCACCCATAGTTGTGATTCCATTTTTTATGTCTAGCATAGAAGATCTTTCATAAGTGTGATTCCTTTTTTTTATATCAAGCATAGTAGATCCCTCATAGGTGTGATTCCCCTTTTTTTATGTGTAGCATAGAGGATCCCTCATAGGTGTGATTCCATTTTTTATATGTCTAGCATAGAGGATCCCTCATAGGTGTGCTTTCATTTTTTTTTATGTCTAGCGTAAAAGATCCCTCATGGTTGTTATTCCATAATTTTATGACTAGCATAGAGGGTCACCCATAGTTGTTTTTCCATTTTAATTATGACTAGCATAGAGGGTCACCCATAGTTGTGATTCCATTTTTTATGACTAGCATAGGGGTTCACCCATAGCTATGATTCCTATTTTTTAAGACTAGCATAGAGGTTCACCTATAGTTGTTATTCCAATTTTTTATGACTACCATAGAGGTTCACCCATTGTTGTGATTAAATTTCTTTTATGACTAGCCTAGAGGGTCACCCATAGTTGTGATTCTATTTTTTTTTAAGACTAACATAGAGGCTCACCCATAGTTGTGATTCCAGTATTTTTATGTCTAGTATAGAGGGTCACCCATAGGTGTGATTCCATTTTTTTTATGACTAGCATAGACGTTCACCAATAGTTGGGATTCCATTAATTTATGATTAGCATAGAGGTTCACCCATAGTTGTGATTCCATTTTTTTATGACTAACATAGAGGTTCACCCATTTTTGTGATTCTATTTTTTTACGACTAGCATAGAGGGTCACCCATCGTTGTGATTAAATTTTTTTTTTTATGAATAGTATAGTTTCCCCCATTGCTGAGATTTAATTTTTTCATGTCTAGCATAGAGGGTCACA
The DNA here is from genome assembly GCF_036898095.1 of Palaemon carinicauda. Classification (NCBI taxonomy): domain Eukaryota; kingdom Metazoa; phylum Arthropoda; class Malacostraca; order Decapoda; family Palaemonidae; genus Palaemon; species Palaemon carinicauda. Next base: position 118,522,046 of record NC_090742.1, on the reverse strand, counting down.
TATCGTGGAGATTGCATTTTTTTTTATGACTAGTATATGGGGTCCGCCATCATGGAGATTCCATATTTTTTATGACTAGCATAGTGGGTCACACATCATGGAGATTCCATTATTTTTATGACTAGCTTAGAGATCACACATCATGGAGATTCTATTTTTTTATGACTAGCATAGAGGGTCACACATCGGGGAGATTCAATTTATGACTAGCATAGAGGTCACCCATAGTTGTGATTCCATTTTATTTTGTCTAGCATAGAGAATCACCATTAGTTGTGATTTCATTTTATTTTGTCCAGCATAGAGGGTCACCCATCATTGTGATTCCATTTTGTTATGTAGAGAATAGAGGATCACCCATCACTGTGATTTAACTTTTTGTAAGTTTAGCTCACCCATTTTCCTACCCCCTGTTTTTGAAGTTAGACTCCTTTTCAATTACTTGCGAGGCTTACTATTAGGTGATAGTTCTTTCTCGATAGACATTTTTTACAGCCATTGTGCGTTTTGCCCAGCTCCACCTTTATCCTTCGTTCCGTGAGACTATTGCATAAGGCTAGAGCGTCTTTCCCCTCCGTGCAATTTCTTGCATGGCTAACACCGTACCTTGAGCTGTTTAAGTTTGATCTGGTGGCTGTCCTGAAGGAATTAGCAAAATGACTGCTGCTGAGATTCATTACTTTGTGGCCCTGAAAGAACGACAAGATTACGAAGTAGAGGCCTTGCAAGGCTATGTGCGGGAGCTTGTGAATGGGCTCAATGCCCGGAGGAAAGTCGAGCAAGAAGAGTTTGAGAGAGAGAGAGAGAGAGAGAGAGAGAGAGAGAGAGAGAGAGAGAGAGAGAGAGAGAGAGAGAGAGAGAGAGAG
>NC_090742.1:118491180-118508680 GCF_036898095.1 Palaemon carinicauda | reverse complement strand
TTCCCTTGACTTACCAAAAGAAAAAGAATACGAGAATGCCAAATTGCTTATTCAAATAGTTTTGCCTTCGGAATGCTTGTGTAAATTTCTGTTGTCCTGTAGATTAGGGTTAATAGATAATAATTTCATTGTGTTGTTTTCTTTGCTATGATGGCCATTGATAAAGTGTTCCAAAGCCTTCATAAACATGTCGTCTCACGATTTGTTTCATATAATATAAAAATCTGATTATATAGGATTATCTAGCTTATATGTAGCTAAATTCAATGAAAGTTTAGTTATTACTTATGACTAGTTTTTATTGTAAATAGGTAATAACCTTTCATATTATTCCTCTAAAACTTTTCGATATCATTGACCTTATAGGTGCCTAGTCCGAAGGAACTCAGATTTCGATTAGAGAAAATTAATTCCATAATGGAAATAACTTAATTTATCGAGTGAGAAAAAGTGAAGTAGGACTCAAAGAATCTAAAAATACAAAAGTTTAAGAAACCGAAAAAAATCCATGACTTCAAGATTTTATCGAAATATATGTAGATTGCAAAAAAGAAAAAAAAAACAAAAAGTAGAAAGCATATTTAACGGCAAAGAGGTGATATGAAGAAATAAGAACAGGATAGTTTTGCTGATGATTTTCTTTGGATTTAGAATTTTCAGAAGTGGAGGATCCGAATAAAGTTCTGGCAATGTAATATCAGGTTTTCTAAGTTTCATCAGTATGTATATGTGCATAATCTTGATATTTATTTTCATGTATCTCCTGCTAAACAGCCCTTCTTTTTAGGTTATTTAAAGTACTCGTCGACATTTTGAAGGATTTATTTAGTCGAAGGTCACTGGAAAAATTACATACAAGGAGAAATTCATATAGTGACAATTCTTCAATTAATCTAAAAAAAAAAAACATATTTAAAGAAAAACCCTATTCTCTACACATTTCAAAACAACAATGTTTTATTGGAAAAACTTTATTGCTATAATTTCAGTAATTGTAATTCCTTTGTATTATATTTCTTGCATGTTACACATTTTTATTGATATTTCCAATAAAGACCTCTGGTATAATAACTTGATTACAAAATTCGTAATACTAGGTGGGTGAATCCCTTGGTTCTGCTATATCGAATCTTTAAGAAATATGCACTAAGCATTAATAGACATCATTAAGTCATGAGAGAATTCCACTAAATAGTTATTCGATCTGTGGCATATTTTATCTAGCTTAATCCCTTACAAAATTTATCTTCCCTTATTAAATTGTTAAGACCTCTTGATAACATCCTCTAGTTAAAAATTTGTTTGTGTGTCCACTGCAAAGACCGTCCAGCTCTATCCTCTCATGGGCTGCTAGCAAGTCCCTACCGAGGGTAGGCCACCGTTAACACAATCACACCCCTCACTTTATTTCATGTGTCTATATTTCATCATATTAGCAACCCTAATTAGCTATTGTTATTTCAACAGCAACCATGACAACCCTTTTACGTCTATAAATCTCAGAACACTGTGATGCTTACCTTATATTATAATTCCATCTTAAAGTCGTTGATGTGGACTCTCTCAAACATGCCTACTCCCAACGCCTGGTACTGTTTGAAAGACCCACCTGCCGCTTTCCCAAGCGCTTGACAGAGGGGAGGGGGGAGATGGGCCGTTGGTTCTTTTGTTTTCTTTTGTTACTAACATATAAAAGGTGTCCCCCATAATTATTGTTTCTGACGGAAACTTCCTCATTTTAATTTTCTTATTATTCGATAACGTGTACGCCTCTATTTGTGACCGAAATTTAATTACAAATTTTGGATTTACCACGAACCGTCATTCAAAGTTGCGCAGGGAAAAGTGAGATTTCCCTGAGTGAAATTTCCCAGCGTGAAACTTCCCTGCGTTTACACCCGCCCCTTTGAAACCACTTGAGCACAATGGGGTTCAACACCTTATCGTTCTGTAATGCCTATTTGATCCGTCTCCTCCTCCAAAATTAAAACAAGCTTCGTCAGCGGTCTGTCGTATTCCTTGCCCTCTCTCCTGACAGTCACCGTCCTCACCAAACCATCTTTCCCTACTTTGGTCTGCACTACTCTAGCCAATGGCCAATGGCAGCTTGCTTCATTCTCCTTGACCATAAGGACTACGTCTCCCACCCTGACGTTTTGTCGCTCTTTGGGCCATTTCTGGCGTTGCTGTAACCGCAACAGGTATTCACGTTTCCAACGGGCCCAGAACTGCTCGGCCATATGCTGCACCTGCTTCCATCTCTGCTTAAAGTGGCCACCTATTGCAATGTCGCAGCCTACAGGCGAATCTCCCATGTTTAAAAGTTCGGTGTGAGTGGAACCGGGTCTCTACTGTCTGAGGTGACGACAGTAAGGGGCCTACTGTTAACCGTTGCCTCCACTTCACAAAAGAGTGTGCATAGCCCTTCATAATCCAATTGCTGTGTCCCTAAGACTATATCTAAGACCCTCCTCACGGTACCTATCAACCGCTCCCATGCTCCTCAAAAATGTGAGGCGCCGGGAGGATTGAAAATAAATTCCACCCCACACCCAAGCAACTCATTGCGCACCTTGTTTCCTGCCAAAAACTCATAACTGGAGTTGAGAGTTTTCCGCGATCCCTCAATATTCGTGCCGCAGTCGCATCTAACTGTCTTGACCTGCCCACGACGAGCCAAAAACCTCCTGAAGGCACTAATGAACGAATCTGATGTGAGATTTTAAGCCACCTCCAAGTGTAGGGCCCTCATGTTCAAGCAAGTGAATATAACTCCCCAATGCTTCATCTGTGCCCTGCCTCGTTTTACGAAGAATGGCTCAAAAAGGTCCACCCCAGTGTGATAAAATGGGGGTTTCCCCGACTCCACACAATCAGGTGGTAGATCGGCCATTAGCTGCTCGATAACCTTTCCATGTGCCCTGCGACACCTGACGCATCTACTCAGCACGCGTCGCACTGCTGCATGGCCTTTAATTATCCAAAATTTCTCCCTCATCAGTCTCAGAACATGCATTACACCCATATGGTTAGAATGCTCATGATAATACTGGATCACCATATCTGTCAAGTGGCCCTTATACGGCAAAATGATTGGATGCCTTTCGCTTGGAGAGATATTTGTCGAAGATAACCTACCTCCAACGCACAGAAGCCCATTTCTCAGGATTGGTTTCAGCCTTCTTAGGGAGCTAGAGGCCCTAATAGTTCCTCCCTTCTCGAGGCTCTCTATCTCTAACTTGTAATCAACACGCTGTGTTACCTGCACTACCACTGTCTCCGCCAAGCTAATAATTTCGGTGGACAAATGCATATCTAGCTCGCTGAGCAGCTGCCTGTGTTTATAAATAATGTACCTAGCAAATAGCAACAACCAACCTAAAGCTCTAAGGAGCTTGATCCACCTGGAATAGTTGTGGATGATTTTATACATAACTGTTTGCTTGATGTCCATCCCAATACTGAAACTAAGTATTTGGTAGCCTCTAGTTCCTGTTGGTCTTATCTCATGCTTAACTTCTAATCCTTCCACACCATCTGACATTTGAGCTGGCTCAGTTGGCCAGAAACACTCCTCCTTCAACAGAAACTCCGGCCCTTTTCTCCACCTTTCGGACTGCTTGGAACGTGTTGCATCGTCTGCTGGGTTCCACTCAGAGTTAACATACCTCCACTCTTTCTGATCACTGCCCTCCCTTATCATAGAGATACGGTTTGCCATAAATGTCTGGTATCCTTGCCTGATCATTCCTAATATATCACAAGACGGTTGTGGAGTCGGTCCAATAATAGACCCCATGTACCCTGAAATCTATCATGGTCAGAATAGTGCTTCCTAGTCTTACGGCCAGTACCTCTGCACTAAGTTCTAGGCAGGGCACTGAAACATGCTTCAATGGTGCTACCCTTGCCTTTCCCATGATGAATCTGCAAGATACGTTTCCCCACGGATCCGAGACCCGCAAGTATGCCACTACTCCCAAAGCCATGAGGCTTGCATCTGAGAACAAATGCAACTGTACTAGGGTGGCTGATTCCCATGGAATAACCTTCAGGCTTCTGGGCACACTTGTCCCGCTGGTCTGGCTCAGCTTCTTTGCCCACGCCTTGATGCGGTCCGTAGTGTCAGAGTCCAATTCCATGTCCCAAGCTATCTTTAATCGGCAGAGATCCTGCATGATGGCCCTACCCTCGATTAAAACTGGCGCCAATATTCCGAGTGGATCGTAAATCGAGGCTATGGCTGACAACAGGTCCTGCTTAGTCCTTGGAACTGATATTAACTCTGCTCGGACACCCAATTCATCAGTGGCCAAGTCCCACTGTACTCACAAAGCCTTTGTCTTATGTGACTCAGATCCCTCTATAAGCTCTGAGGTGCTCCTACTGTACCACTCCCTCGGGATGGATGACATAACCTCCACACAAGGGCTGTTGAACTTTGTCAATGTAAATCCCCCATTTTTTGCAGAGCTCCTTAACCTCCAACAAATTGACTAACAGTGCATCTTTGCGATCCTCGGCTCTCAAGCAGTCATCTACATATAAATTGTTGGCAACTGTGAACCGTGCTTCCTCTGAAAATTCATTCCCAAAGTCGCTTGCCGTCTGTTTCAGCACGAAGTTTGCAATGCTCGGAGAAGAGCAGGCCCCGAACAGGTGGACTGCCATTCTCCACTCTTTGGGTTCCTCGTCAAGACTATTTTCCCACCAAAAGAACCTGAGGTAATCCCGCTGATGCTCTGGTACCCGTACCTGATAGAACATAGTATTTATATCTCCTGTATAGGCAAATAGACCTCCCCTAAACTTTACCAACACGCCCAGCAAAGAGTTCATCATATCTGGTCCCTGCAATAGTAGGTCATTCCATGATGTACCCTCCACCTTGCTTGCACAGTCAAATACAACACAGACATTGTCTGGCTTGTCTGGATGTTGCACACCAAAATGAGGAATGTACCACACATTTCCTGGGCTGGCTGCGCTCACTCGCTCAGCATAGCCTTTCTGTTGCATCTGTCATGAAGGCACTATACTGCTTAGCGTAGTTACCATCCTTCACTGGCTTCTTACGAAGGCTGTGCATACGGCGCAATGCGATGTCCCTTGTTTCTGGCAATGGCCCATGATTGCCACGCAGAGGCAATGGCACCTCGTAACTTCCTCCTACAGTTCTAACCCATTTCTCTATTATCTCTAGCCATTTCCTGTCCTCTGCAGACATTTCCCTTCTGCCAGATGCAACATTGTCATACTCGCGATTATAACTCTCAACCAGCATGCGGTCTAACTCAAGGCACTTGCTTGTCACTTGGATCCTATTGACATGCTCTTGACACCTTTTGTCCTTTGCTCCACATACCAGCCAGCCCAATAATGTTCGTATGGCATGTGGTTCATGGAGGCGTGTTGGATTGATAACTTCCCTTGGCTCAAGCAGGTGAGGAACATTGTTCACAATTAATAAACCTACCTCAGCTTCTACCTCTGGGATGTAAATCTCTCGCAAGTGTGGGCAGCGTTCTAGATCTCCGGACCTTGCCACATCACACTCATCAATTGGTATGCGAGGGTCACTCAACACCAGGGGGAGTGTAATGCAAGTCTTGCCCTCATAGTCCAATACTGACAATCCCGAGACTAGGCTGCATGCAACTTCCCCTACTCTGTTGATGGTTTCAACATTCACCTTAACGTTCTGCCTCTCAGTGCTGCCTAGGGTCTGCATTAAAGCTTCCGAGACAAAACATGTGGAACTCCCATTGTCCAACACTTCGTGAAAACCTCCCTTCCTTCCCTTGACCTAATCCTTATCGGCACAACTGACATCCTTTTACCAATGCTACCTCCTCTAACTGCCCTGAACATAGCAATTTTGTCATGTGTTCCTTCCTCCTGAGACACTAAGGCTCTATTATAGCGCTCAGATCCTAACACTTCTACTTCTTGGACCACTTCTACTTCCAGGTGTCGATGCAACAGAGTTGGGTGATTTCCATTACATATGTTACAACTTTTCCTGTTTCTGCAATACTGAGACCTATGACCACTACTCAGACAGCCAAAACAGAGCCCCAACTCCCTTATGGCTCCCAGTTTTTCTTCAGGTCCCATTTGAGATATTTGGTGGCATTTATCCACTATATGGGGTCCTGTATGGTACCAACAAGAAAGCGGGGCAGTTCTGTTACATGAAACTTTCCTAGCCTTAGTTAAACACTCAGCCTTGCTTGGTGCTTTTCCTTCTCCTATCCGAGGGGTGTCTTCTCCTCTGCACTTCTGAAATAGGTGGCACCCAAATAGAGGATGTTTCAAGACCCTAGCCTCTCCTTCAGTAAAACTTACCAAATCATCAAACGACACAGTCCTCTTTTTCTCCTCAATAATCTTATCAGCAACTCTACACCATCGAGTCTGCACCCTAGAGGAGAACTTGCTAAGGATCAACCTCATTGTTTTTGGATTTTGTAATTCGGCGATGCCATAAGGGAGCACAAAATTGCATTTCTGCAGGTTTTGAGTGCTACCGAGTACTCGTCATACTCTTCCGCGTTGTTTTCCCTTATATCTTTCCATTTAATGATCTTATCCACAAACGCGGTGGCTATCTGTTCAAGGTTGCCTTATCGCTCCTCCAGCATCTTCCTTGCCTGCTTATATCCCTCTGAAGCTTCTAAGTGGAGGCAAGCTGCCACAATATCATTTGGCATGCCTGTCGTGTATAAATCCAGATACCTCAGCCTTTCCTTATCATTCGTCAACTGGCTACTAAATACTTCATCAAATGAGCGAATGAACTTAAAATACTTTGTATGATCCCCATCAAACTTGGCTATATCCTGCTTGGGCATCAAGCTTTTAAGGCTGCAAGAGATTAATGCCTGCATGACTTCCTTATTGCTCAAGTCCCCTTGGTCATTCCCGCCCGAGCAACTTCATCCACCTAACCCAATCTCGGGCGCTTCCGTATTCAAATGCATGGGTCTCTCACTCCCACTTACATCAGGGTTTGTGTGCTCCCTTATCCTAGGGATGTGAGTTATTTCTTTATCATTCTCCTCAAGATCTTGTAAAACCTTCTCCTCTGCCTCCACTCCGGCTAACTCTGCCTCTAAGCCGAGCATCTCCCTCTTAGATTTTAGCGCTGCTTCCTCTCGCTCTATGGCCTTTATCTCCTTCATCACCCATAATTGTGCTGCCAGCCTGGCTATAGAAGCAGCTAATAATACACACCTGCTACCAGTAGAACTCGCGTGCGACCGCTGAGATCTCCCGGAAGCAGCAGATTGCATACCAAAGACTGATGCGCTATCCCCAAAATTTAAATGTCCTTCCTCTTCCGTGGGCTCTTCAGTGCACTCGCCTACCTTGTGGCCCTGATTAACTCCACTATCCTGCCTAACCTCAAGTCCCTGCAAAAACTCCTGTACCTCTACGCCATCCTTCTCTAGGGCTTCACTTAGACGCTGACACAATTCAGACTTGTTCCCTCCTTTTGGGAGGCCTCTAACTTCCAATTCCTCCCTCAATTGCGCAACCTTTAGGGTCTCCATTTTCCTAGGCTCTGTTCCGGCCCTCCCTATGAGCTAACAAAATTCCCTAGTTGAATCGTAGCTGACCTAACCAATGAGTGGCCGAGAACCTGCACTACTCAATGAAGACCACTAACAGTACCTATGTTCCGACTTCCTAAAAATCCTCTGAGTCTAGAGAGCAATCCCTAAATGTATCAATGTCTCGTGTCCCAGTCCTACCTAAAATAACTTCTATTTGACATGTCCCAGCCTCTACTTGAAAGAAACTCCTACCTGAAATAACTTCTCTTTGACATATCCCAGCCTCTTCCTGAAAGAACTCCTACCTGAAATAACTTCTATCTGACATATCCCAGCCTCTTCCTGAAAGAACTCCTACCTGAAATAACTTCTATCTGACATATCCCAGCCTCTTCCTGAAAGAACTCCTACCTGAAATAACTTCTATTTGACATATCCCAGCCTCTTCCTGAAAGAACTCCTACATGAAATAACTTCTATATGACATATCCCAGCCTCTACCTGAAATAACTTCTATAGCTCCTACTTGAAATAGTTAAGTCCCTCCTTGTTATACCTATGTTCTAATACCATGCAGCATGCGACAAACTGACATCTGTCAAACTGCTAACTTTAGTGACCATTGGCTTAGGATTACAGAGCCTGTAACCGACGTTGGAAAGGGTTTCTTCATATAGATAATCCACAAATTAGTAAAGTTAAATTGGGTAACCGTAACGTTACGTGCTAAGTTCTCATTTGAATGGGTTCTAAATTGGACATTCTAAGAAATATTTTCATGCCACACACAGAATAAACTTATGTATTAAAGCAAACCTGTGATACCATTAACCTAAAACCAGTTATGAGGACCTATAGACGATTATACCCAAACCAAATACAGAACCAAGGGACCACATTATAAAAATTCCATGAGGTTTCCCTCGACGATCAGATGTCACCAAATCAAAATCAAAATACATGAATAATGACCTGAGAACCCAACATTCTGACTTTCTCCAAGTCTTAATGCACTACACACATCTGTTCCTGCTCACCTTCTAATTGAAAATGCCTTACAAATAAACTACTCAAGTTCAAATTTAAAATTTCCATGCTATTTCTAATTAAACATCAATTCCTCTGTCATAAAAAACACAAGATAATCGTCACTTCAAAAATATTACACAACAGGACAATTTCCTCGATGAACTTCGTCAATATTTTCTATATTAATAAGATAATTACGCATTGCAACTTACGAACATTTAATACCCTCATAAATCTGGGTCCCGTGAATGAAAATCAATCACTCGTGTTGACAGCAACCAACCTTAAACATAAGCAGACAATACCTAATTGCGTCTATTATACAATTTTTATTTTTTCTCCTCCACTTAGCTTGTTGCATGATGTCAGCAGACTTCTTGTTATTTTTTCTCAGCTTTCCAAAGGGACCAGGTGCGTGACTCCACGTGCTCCTTCAGGCTTCCACCCACCCTGTACCATAAAACAAACGAAATTTTGACTGCTAAACGGCCCTTTTTCATGGGTTATTTAAAGTACTCGTCGACATTTTGAAGGATTTATTTAGTCGAAGGTCACTGGAAAAATTACATACAAGGAGAAATTCATATGGTGACAATTCTTCAATTAATCAAAAAAAAAAAAACCTATTTAAAGAAAAACCCTATTCTCTACACATTTCAAAACAACAATGTTTTATTGGAAAAACTCTATTGCTATAATTTCAGTAATTGTAATTCCTTTGTATTATATTTCTTGCATGTTACACATTTTTATTGATATTTCCAATAAAGACCTCTGGTATAATAACTTGATTACAAAATTCGTAATACTATGTGGGTGAATCCCTTGGTTCTGCTATATCGAATCTTTAAGAAATATGTACTAAGCATTAATAGACATCATTAAGTCATGAGAGAATTCCACTAAATAGTTATTCGATCTGTGGCATATTTTATCTAGCTTAATCTCTTACGAACTTTATTTTCCCTGATTAAATTGTTAAGACCTCTTGATAACATCCTCTAGTTAAAAATTTGTTTGTGTGTCCACTGCAAAGACCGTCCAGCTCTATCCTCTCATGGGCTGCTAGCAAGTCCCTACCGAGGGTAGGCCACCGTTAACACAATCACACCCCTCACTTTATTTCATGTGTCTATATTTCATCATATTAGCAACCCTAATTAGCTATTGTTATTTAAACAACAACCATGACAACCCTTTTACGTCTATAAATCTCAGAACACTGTGATGCTTACCTTATATTATAATTCCATCTTAAAGTCGTTGATGTGGACTCTCTCAAACATGCCTACTCCCAACGCCTGGTACTGTTTGAAAGACCCACCTGCCGCTTTCCCAAGCGCTTGACAGTGTCCCCCATAATTATTGTTTCTGACTGAAACTTCCTCATTTTAATTTTTTTTATTATTCAATAACGTGTACGCCTCTATTAGTGACCGAAATTTAATTACAAATTTTGGATTTACCACGAACCGTCATTCAAAGTTGCGCAGGGAAAAGTGAGATTTCCCTGAGTGAAATTTCCCTGCGTGAAACTTCCCTGCGTTTACACTCCTATGAAACACCTGGTTGCTTTTGTTATCTAAGATATTTTTAATATCATATATATATATATATATATATATATATATATATATATATATATATATATATATATATATATATATATATACATACATACATACATACACACACACACACATATATATATATATATATATATATATATATATATATATATATATCTGGTTTTACATGTGTATAAAGTTCCGTCCTAAGAGAAACAGGTGTTCTACCCCTTGGAGGATTTCTTAGAAAATAATTCGTGTTTTACGTTGTTGCTTACGAGTGTCAATATAACGGAATCAGATGGCAATCATTATATACCATTCTTATAATATATATTGCTATATCGATTCTTAAGGAAAACTTGCTGGGAATTCATGTAAATATGTTTATGAAAATGTTTGAAGTAAACAATTACAAGATTTTTTTTTTATCGAAATCAGGAATTATATAATTCTGGATAAGATAAATTGGTTTGAAGGTATACGCGTATTCCTCAATATTAGTGTAAAAATTTTATGAATGCGTGGAGTTGCATGAGCAGCATTAGAAATATTGAAAGCAGGCAATTATTTTGTCTATTTCATATACTGCAAAACCAATGATCAACAAATCGTTTTAAAAAAAAACATAAATTTTCTTCAAGAAAGTACTTAAAAAAATCTTTAAATATTCAGTTTTATATATAAAACAGTTACAGCTACAAGTTTGAATTCTATTGGTACGAACATCCTCACAGAAAAATTTTCTGGGTAAATAATAACCTTTTTATTTTCTGTCATATTTCTCGCAAATTTATAGGAGTTGAAATTAAATGGTTTGTTTATTATGTATCAGTTAATAATAATAATAAAAATAATAATAATAATAATAATAATGATAATAATAATAATAATAATAATAATAATAATAATAATAATAATAATAATAATAATAATAATAATAATAATAACCACTTGTTCCAAAATGTTTATATGTATCTTCCAACCTTAATTGAATAAGATCTTTGCTTTAATTTTAGGTTTTATATTTTATTAATTCTTTGTTTATTTATATTTAACTAATGGTTAAGAGATGTTGCCTAACCTGAAAGTAATAATAACTTTTCTCAATAGCACAGGGGAAGGGAGAACAGAGAAGTTTTCATATAACACTCCAAAGATTAATTGATAGAATACCTAAAGTTATAACGCGGGAACTACGTAGTTCAGATATCATCTAAGTGTTTTGTAAAGAAGTTTAAATTAGAATTTCAAGAGAACATATTGTAATTTAAGAAAATTGCTGTGAGCTAAGTCGGTCAGGGAACGTTCATAACTTTTGTTTTTCTCAAATCAACCAATAAAAAGTAATTGATTTATTTACGGTAAATCACTAATGTAATAAATCTAATAGCAATAGTTATAAATAGTATACTTCTATTTCTAAAATGCTAGTCGAGATGATACCAATATCTTTATCTAAAGAAGAAAAAACTTGTAAGTCTCGTAGTTGTGTTTGACATATACCCTCCAACTCTATCTGCGTTTCTACTACAAATATCTATATTAATTTTTGCCCGTTCATCATTTATTTACTTATGTCTTGTAGTCACTAATTAATATACCAATTCCATGTATAATTTGTAATGTTCATCAATTCTATCATGGGTAACATGATCCTCCTTAAAGTTTTGAGAAAGGATATCATAACTATAGTCAATTCTTTTTAGTGAGGCAGATTTGCACCGACTCGCAGGGATGCCCTTCTAGCTCGGATAACTTTCCTGATTGCTGATTGGTTGGACAAGATAATTCTAACCAATCAGATAGCAAGAAACTTTTCCAAGCTAAACGGCACCGCTGCGAGTCGGTGCAAATGTGCCTCATTAAATTTTTTTTAGTATGGTTAGTTTTATATTTACTAATAGATTGTGGAACTTTATTACTTTGCACTAAGTAATTTTCGGCGGAATTTGTGAAGAACATGGAAACAAATAGCTGAAAGTTATGAATATAATGAAAGTAAAAACAATATTTTATTTTGTGGTAACAATTATATACCCGAAATATATTTGAAGCCTTCTCTCCTTACAGTATCATTTCACAGTTTTATTTCTTTTTATCATCATCGTATATCCACAAATAAATAACTCGAAACAACACTATATGACACAATACTGCCAAATAATCAAACAGTCAAGAGTTAGAAAAATATTACTTCGATGCTCATAAATCTAACCCGATTAAAAGTTCCAAAGTTGTTTTTTTCTGGAGCAAGTATGACAAGGAATAAAACAGATTTAAGCCTATTCTAGATATTTTTACTATTTACAAATGTTGAAGCAAAGATAATTTTAGGGCATTTATTTGTTTGAATTCAATAGAAAAATTCCCTATTAACATTTATTACCATAAATTTCATTCATTTAATGGTAGAATGTGCAATCAATATATCCGATATTGTAATCTGTATACTAGGATTCCTAGCTGTCATGGATCTAAATATATGTAATTACATATATTATTCCTGCACAGAATCAATATGAAAATATTTGGTTACCAATATCTAACATGAAGAAATGATAATAAGTTCGACATAAATGATTTCAGACATATGATCATTAGAAATACTTGTAAATATCAAGCTAAAGATTATCGCGAAAAAAGAAAATATGTGGATTATATAAAACTAGTGAACTAAATTTACCAATTAATTTCTTAACGAGAACTTTCCCACATATCATACTAGAGGTTGACCTCAAAGGATTACCTGTCGAGATTTAATCCTTAAAAAACTAAATCAAGATGGTAATCTCCATTATATAATAAAGAGAAAGTGTCTGGCTAGGCCTACATACATACATTCATACATACATATAGATATCTATATCTATATCGATATTTATAACTATATATATATATATATATATATATATATAAATATATATATATATATATATATATGTATGTATATATATATATATATATACATATATATATATATATATATATATATTGTCACGCTAATCTCTCCCATCCCTTGGGTAGGGGGAGAGGGGATATTCATAGCCTGGTGACAGGGAGGTGCGTGTGTGTGGTGTTTGCATATCTAAATAGCTAGCTGTAATTTTTGAAGAGTCAATGAATATTCATCCATAGAATCACCAACTAAACAATTAGCCTAATTCCAGTAGACCCCACATATCCTAGGACAAGAAATGTACAGGGATATATAGAAAGCAACTTTTCTTTCAGGTGAGCATTGATATACTGAAGAAACACAAGAGACTTCGTTCATCATTCTTTTGTAACTTAGGTATGGTGATGAGGAAGACATTACACCGAGTGATTTTGACCAGTGTTAAGATCAACCTGAAATGTACATAGAGCTCTTTGAGCCACATAAATTGCTGTGTACTTCAGGAGAAAAGGGGTGGCCTTAGTATGAGTAGCAGGGATTATAGCATCTTGCTATAAGGTTGTAGTTTAGCTGCTAATAATAATAATAATAATAATAATAATAATAATAATAATAATAATGAAGTAACATTCAGGAGGGTGGGAATTCCATTAAAAATTCCCTCATTCAAGATTTGCAGTGATAAGCATGGGCAAAATTTTCACGAAGTCAGGGAATTATAAGGTATTACTATTATTATCTGCTAGGCTATAACCCAATGGAAAAGCAGGATGCTATAAGCCTAAGGGCTCCAACAGAAAATAGCCCAGTGAAGTAAAAACATTGAAATAAACTTGAGGAAGAGAAATTAAATAGAATAGTGGCCCGAGTGCAACCTCAAGCAAGAGAACTCTACCAAAAGACAGTGAAAGACCATAGTATAGAGGCTATGGTACTATCCATGACTAGAGAACAATGGTTTGATTTTGGAGGGTCTTTATAGAAGAGCTGCTTGCCACAGATGAAGTAGGGTAGTAGGTTGGCCAGGGCACCAGCCACACCGTTGAGATACCACCGTGAGAGACTTATGGGTTCCTTTGACTGGCCAGACATTACTACAGTGGATCCTTCTCTCTGGTTACGGTTCATTTTCTCTTTGCCTACACACACGCAGAATAGTCTGGCCTATTCTTTACATATTCGCCTCTGTCCTTATACACCTGACAACACAGATTACCAAACAATTCTTCATCCAAGTGATTAATGCATTGTAATTGTTAAGTGGCCACTGTACTTTTGGTAAGGGTAGAAGGGACTCTTTAGCTATTGCAAGCAGTTCTCCTATGAGAACGACACTCCAAAATCCAACTATTGTTCTCTATTCTTGGGTAGTGCCATAGCTTTTGTACCATGGACTTCCACTCTCTTGGGTTAGAGTTCTCTTACTTGAGGGTACGCTCGGCCACACTATTCTATCTTATTTCTCTTCCTCTTGTTTTTGTTGAAGTTTTTAAAGTTTATATAGGAGATATTTATTTTAATGTTACGGTTCTTAAAACATTTAATTTTTCCTGGTTTCCTTTCTTCACTGGTATATTTTCACTGTTGGAGCACCCGGCTTATAGCATTCTGCTTTTCCAACTAGGGTTGTAGCTTAGCAATTAATAATAATAATAATAATAATAATAATAATAATAATAATAATAATAATAATAATAATAATAATAATAATGATATCATAACCAAGCGGGAAATACCTTATGAAGTTGAAGCAATAATGCTGAATATGAAAGATGTAAGAGGAGCCGCTGGGAGCTAACAGCAATGTACATAATATATATAATAATTGTTACAGGTTACAAAGTTTTTACCTTATTCTTTGAAAAACAAATCATCAATTTCATTAGAATAATATAATGAGATTGTTCAATATAAAAAGGTTTACGATATAAAATATAGTTTGCCTCGATAAATTCTTTTGACATTTACGTTTAAAAAAAATACTAATAACAAACTATGCTGAATATTTAATTTATTTAACTGAGATTAAAGATAAAGAATAGAAAATATTTGCTTGAAGAATTGTGAAATAAACATATAATTCACGGATGTGTGGTAAATAAAATGATGATAGTATTAGAAAATACATATAAAAATATTTTTTTAAAATCTTGGAAAAAAAAATAATAGGAAAATTAATTCTCCTGCACCTGTACAGGGAGATGGATATTTTGCAGCCTGGAAGAAATGAAGTTGATGCATCTTGCATTTCCTCGTCAACAATCTTTGACACTGCCTTTGTAGAATCTAAATTTCTATTAAAGACAACCATTTACCTTTAACCTTTATGTTATCATTATTGTAGGAGAGAGAGAGAGAGAGAGGAGAGGAGAGAGGAGAGAGAGAGAGGCGTTGTTTCATTTGAAGAATAAAATATTTTTTCTAAATAAAAGAATTAGTATTAATTATCGGTGATTAGCATTTTCCTGTTCACTTAACATTTACTTTATATTTCTATTTTATTTATAGAGTAACCTTCCAAGTTATGGAAATCAAATCTCCATGGACATTTCATATAACAAAAATGTTACTAGACGAATAAATTTCCCCCGTAAATTCCTTTCATAAAAATACTAAAACACTGAAATAAGATGAACAAGAAACATACAAAAATAATTAAAAGGCAGATTCGAAGCCAACGAAAGAAAACTTTGCACAAACATCATCAGCATGAGGGAAAATTTTCATCTCTGATACCGCGTTGCTATTTGGGGTTCAAGTTACAAAAAAGGTCTACAGATCTAAATTTTTTAAGTTTCTAGCTCGTTTTGGATCATGACATGTCTGCAATTATGATCCCCAAGGCCTAGACCCTTCCCCTCCACTCCCCCCCCCCCCCAAAAAAAAAAAACTAGAAATGTTAGAACACATCAAGCTCATAGCTGTAAATCTCTCTCTCTCTCTCTCTCTCTCTCTCTCTCTCTCTCTCTCTCTTCATTTACTATTGTATTGTATTTATAGCAAATGACTTATTCATATATCTCATTACGTTGATTGATAAAAGAATAGAGTTTTAAATATAAAAGTAACATACTGTACATTATGGTTTACGAGAACAGCAAAATATTCTTAAAATAATTATTTTTAAAGATATATAACACATGTGTACAAGCACACAATATGATATAACACATATGCAGACATACATATACACACACATAAATATATATATATATATATATATATGTATATATATATGTATATATGTATATATATATATATATATATACATATATATATATATATATACATATATATATATATATCGATAGATAGATATAGTGTATATATAGATGTATATATATATATATATATACATATTTATGTACGTTTACATATACGCATATATATATATATATATTACATATATATATATATAAATATATATATATATATATATACATATATATGAAATATATATGCATATATATATATAATATATATGTATATATATATATATATGTATATACGGTATATATATAATATATATATATATATATATTTACGTATCTATACATGTACACACACACATATATATATATATATATATACACATTATATATATCTATATATATATATTATAATAATTATTATCGTATATATATATATATATATATAGATACATATACTCTATATAAACATATATGTATATATTCATTTTATATATATAAATATATATATATATATATATATATATTTGTGTATATATATATATATATGTGTGTGTGTGTATATATGTATGTATATTTATACACGCATATATATATACATACATATATATGTATATATATATATATATATATATTTATATATACATATAGATACCTCTATAAGCAAGCATATATATATATATATATATATGTATATATATATAGATATAGATATATATATATATATATATATACATACATACATAGATACATACATACAGTACATATAATATCATTGTATATATATATATATATATATATTTATATATATATATATATATATATAAATATATATAAATATATAAATATATATATATATATATATATTTATATATATATATATATATATATATGAGTTCTGGAATGAATTAACTAGGTGTGTAGAAGGACTGGGTAGAAGGAATTATGTAGTTGTCATGGGTGACTTAAATGCTAGAGTGGGCGCTGGAGAGGTAGAAGGTGTCATTGGAAGTATGGCGTACCAGGTGAAAATGAGAGTGGTGAGAGACTGGTAGATATGTTTGTTGAACAAGAGATGGTAATAAGTGCTAGCTTTTTTAAAAAGTAAGATAAAAATAAGTATACATGGGTAAGAGTGGCCAATGTAAGAGTAGTAGAAAGGGCATTGATGGATTATGTGTTGATAACTAAAAGAATGTTTGGAAGATTGAAAGACGTGCACGTGTTTAGGGGGTA
>NC_090742.1:118476180-118483680 GCF_036898095.1 Palaemon carinicauda | reverse complement strand
GAAATGAGTTAGCGGCTAGAGTGGATATGAATGTGTTGAGGTGGTTTGGCCATGTTGAGAGAATGGAAAATGGCTGTCTGCTAAAGAAGGTGATGAATGCAAGAGTTGATGGGAGAAGTACAAGAGGAAGGCCAAGGTTTGGGTGGATGGATGGTGTGAAGAAAGCTCTGGGTGATAGGAGGATAGATTTGAGAGAGGCAAGAGAGCGTGCTAGAAATAGGAATGAATGGCGAGCGATTGTGACGCAGTTCCGGTAGGCCCTGCTGCTTCCTCCGGTGCCTTAGATGACCGCGGAGGTAGCAAGCAGTAGGGGACTCAGCAGTATGAAGCTTCATCTGTGGTGGAAATGTGGGAGGTTGGGCTGTGGCACCCTAGCAGTACCAGCTGAACTCGGCTGAGTCCCTGGTTAGGCTGGTGGAACGTAGAGAGTAGAGGTCCCCTTTTTGTTTTGTTTTCTTCTTGTTGTCGGCTACCCCCCAAAATTGGGGGAAGTGCCTTTGGTATATGTATGTATGTATGTATATATATATATATATATATATATATATATTTATATATATATATATATATATATATATACATATATATATAAATATATATATATATATATAGTATATATATGAGTGTAATTGTGCTTGTCAACTCTCACCATTAAGTTATATATTTTCGTATACAGTTTAGACTCTTATATTTAAAGATATCTTCCAAATATATGATATTATTACAGATTATTCAAAAATGCATTTTATCCTTATGTAAAGATTCTTAGCCTTCTCTTTGTACAGTTATTTAACTTATTTTATTAACACAAACTAAAATTGCTGCATCCATATTAATAAAATAGATATCAAATAAAGAAAATAGTAATCTAATATACTCTTAAGGAATGTTTAGATAATTAGTTAATGCTCTAATTAACCACAATAGAGTAAGTGAGAGATGTTAGATAACACTAAAAATGGATTATGTAAATCTTTAGGAAAACAAAGACAGATCATGCAATGTTTTACGCTAAATGATTTTTGCATAAACTAATTCCTTTATGTTACCCTCCATTTTCTTAAGTCTTGTTTATACGCGTAATGAACTTAGAAGGGGAGAATATTATCGGGAAGAATAATACACGAACGCAATTTCATCAAAGGGGAAATGTAATCACTTTGTGAGACGGAACTGACAGGAAGAAAGACTTCCTGGTTTTTGTTTAAAAAAAAATGAAAAAAAAAAAAGGTTAAATTTACGGAGGTTACATTTTTTGGTCGTTTGATTAATGAAGCAAATTTGAAAGTTGTAATTATAAAACATAGAAATAGATTAGTGGTTGGGGCTATTCTACGTTGCATGGTTTCATGTGAAAATAATAGAGATCGACAATTCATTAAAAAAAAAAAAATCTCAATTACTATTTGTATATTTTTACGAAGAGAGTAATCCGAGCAAAAAGTTAGTAAATCAAAATTAGTGAAAGATTTGCAGATATATTAGGAACGAAACATTGTGAGATAATATACAGCTTACGTCGGAATTGCTATTGCATCTAAGTTTTCGGTTTAAGTTTAAGGGCCGATCATGAATGGCAGAGCCATCGGACACTAACAATGCCCTAGCTAGCAGGATAATGCCATAGCTAGCAGGACAATGCCCTAGAGACTGACCAGATATAAATTTGATCAGCAACCTACTCCACTCTCTATCCAAGTTAGGACCAGCGAGGTTCAGTCAATGGTTGTTGATAACTCCGTAGATAGACCTATAGACTCCTGCAAAGCCCCCCTCCTTAGTTTGAACGTACTCGAACCCCAGTCCCGCAGATTAATAGACAAGGACGTTTCCAAATATGTTGGCTGTTTGAGCAATTGACTGTGTTTCGGAACATTGTTTTCATTAGGTAGGTCTATTGATCGCCCACACTCGGATAATTACCATTTATTAGACAAATTTTATAATGTAATTTTTTCAAGTTGATACCACAGACTAATTGATTATCTATGCAGAAAACTTGTATAAATTTTAACTGGTTGTGATCTTAGAGTTATATATATATATATATATATATATATATATGTATATATCTATATTATATACATATATATATATATATATATATATATAGTATAAAATCGGTCATGATGCAAGTAATAACTGCATGATGTAAGAAATTACATATATAACTCTATGTAAAATGTTTATCAGAGGAATGTGATAGGGTTATTTTACTCTTTTTATATATTGCTAAGACAAAAACAAGGAAATACTATGAACTAATATATCTTTAAACCTGAGAATTAGCATATCATTTAACTCACCACACTACAAAACTTGCATGCAAAAACATCCTTTCATCCTAAAATTTTTTGAAGACAAAATGATAATATTGCGTAAGTTATTTTACTTGTTTTAGTGTGTTTTTTTTTTATTTCTTTTACAAAAAAGCACATATAGGTGTATAATAGAATAAGAAGAAAATTAAGAAAATTAAGTTCTGAGAAAGTCTATGCATGCAAGAATGATATTGGTGCGCAAGCAATGTTTAAATATTAGATCAGGCCTCAGCGTAAGAAAAAAAAAAAAGTTATGTAACTTCATTAGGAGTTTTATACTGAGATTTTTATTACCTCTTTTTTCAAGGAGTTAAAGTCGTAATAATTGCCTGCCTCATTTTTTTTTTCTAAATTTAGGATCAGGAAAAATAGAACGTAGAATTTTTCACCCAGTGTTTCTTTGTACACACATACATACAATGCATACACAAACATTTTATATATATATATATATATATATATGTATATATATATATATATATATATACATATATATATATATATATATAGAGAGAGAGAGAGAGAGAGAGAGAGAGAGATCTGGACGAGCCGCTAGTGATTGTTGATGAATATACTTACTTAGGATAGTCAGTTAGTCTATCCCAAGACACAAGACTGAAATTAAAAGACGGGTAAGTATAGGATGAGAGCATTTGCTAAAGAAAATGAGATTCTGAAATGTAAAAGGCCATTTTCTCAAAAAAAAAAATATTCAATCATATGGTCCTACCAGTATTAACTTATGCATCAGGAACTTGGAGCTTCACTACGCCTTAAAAAATATGCTAGTCACAACTCAAAGAACTGTGGTAAGAATAATAATAACACTAAGCGATAGAAAAAAGAGCAACATGGATACGCAAAAGAACTAAAGTCAAGGATATTCTAACAACATGCAAGAAAAAGAAATGGACATGGGCAGGACATATGATGTGATGGCAGACAATATAGGGACATTAAGAATTGATTGATTGATTTAAGGTTTTCAGGCATCCTGACATCTAGGGTCATTGACGCCGACACATTAAGAATAACAGATTGGGTCCATAGAGATTATAAAAGCAGCAGAGGAAGGAAGAAAAAACGATGGATTGACGAACTAAGAAAGTTTATGGGTTTACAGTGGCACATAAAGACCATGAACAGACGCAAGAGGCCTTTCATCTGCAGTGGGTTATTAACGGCCAATGATGACATTGATGATGATGATGATGATGGGAGAGAGAGAGAGAGAGAGAGAGAGAGAGAGAGAGAGAGATAACTTGTCTCTGAGTTATTGAATTGAAATTCAATTTATCAACAACAAAATTAATCAAACAGCGTACAATAATCGGAAATGCAAGTCCTTTTTCACCCGAAATCTTCAATATATAAATCCAATATTTATTGAAAGATGTGACCAAAATTGCTTCTAATATAATCATAATTTGATTAATGCTGGCGCTTTTAAAAAACCTCAGTCAGATGGATATTAGCCGAATAAGTAATTGTGTACATTTTTCCGCTCTACCTCGTCTATTTGATATAGATTTATGAATAATAAGGGTTATTGAACAGGCTTACATATTTCATTCCTAAAATGAGAAAAAAAAAAAAAACATTTTTCAGAATCTACCAGTTATCACAGCAGAATTTCCAATAGGAGTCATCTTAGTATACAAAACATTTCAAGAACTGGTTCTACAAGATAAATATTTCTGCAAAATTCAAAATATTGAGTTATCTGAAAATGCATTGATTAAAGAACGGATTTTGGGAATCAAGCAAAAAATTAGGTGTTTCTATTTGATGTAGCTCTTAAAAAACTCCACATAAATATCTCCAAAACGGAGCCAGGATCTTGAATATCTTTCTTTTTGTATTAAAGTATCTATTAAAAAAAAAATTAAGGGCTACCATGGATAGCAGAGGCAAGGGACAGTGACAATGCCCTAGAGACTGACCATATATACATATGATCAGCGCCCAGCAGCTTCTTTACCCAAGCGAGGACAAAGGAGGGCCAGGAAAAGGCTGCTAATTACTCAGCAGGTAGACTTATAGGCAGGGATGTTTCCAATAGGCCACCAAAACCCTAAACAACTAATAAATGACACATGTCTTTTGCCAGACCATTAGGGATGAGAGGGTAAGTATGTCTTCTTTTAAAATACCAATAAAACATGTTTTTCATAACTGATTTCTAATTATTTGAAATCATATGGTATGCTATACGTATATGCATGATCACTTTAATAACTTGATATTTTATATATGTTATGGTGCTTTTCAAATAACTAGATTAGAAATCTACAGGGAGCTTTATAAAACACGTGGTTAGTTTTAACCCTCTCGCTGCGGATATTCAAATAGGATGTTGCACAGCTCTGTGCACATTTTCACTAAAAATTCAAAATGCTCAAAATTTAATGAAACTAACTTTTCTGTGTTCTATAACCTTTCTGTTTTTAGGATTTAACAATATTTTCACCTGAGTTTATGTCAATTTCAAAGAGGGCATAATAAATATATAAGTAGTGCACGCGACCTGTCAAAAATTATGGCTAAGTATCTAAGTAGATATGCACACACACACGCGCACACACAAATTCAACTCTTCCAACCCTCTCCCCCTTTCCTAACTGTAACAGAGCATTTTGTGGTTACCGGATGTACCTCTCAGGGTAACTCCTTCCCTCAGAGTATGACTACTTCCTCTCCCCTTACCCGAGGGACAGGGTGGCATCGAGTAGTCATACCTCTGCAATGCCACTTAGCATGACTGCATATATATATATATATATATATGTGTGTGTGTATGTATATATATACATATATATATATATATATATATATGTATATATATATATATATATATATACATACATATAGCCAGACTCTTGCTCTTTATTATATAGGGGAGATACTTAATTTTTCACTTTTTGTATGTGTGTTGATTTGTGAGTATGTATACCGAAAGAATGCCTTTAATGGAATTGTAAGCAAACACTAAACCAGCTAGAATATAAACCCGTTTCCCCCCAATATGGCCTTTTAGGGCAAACACTCCACACTAATTACATCATCGTTGGTGAGGAAGATTTTACGAAACTTGTTTTAGATCTTGGTTCTTATTTCTGGGAAATTCGGCGAATCTCTGAAGGTCCAGGATATCTTCATGCTACATCACTAATTTCAAAACTATAAAATCTACATTTCATACCTGAACATAATCATATTGTATTTCCTTGCAGCATTAATTGTCATATCATTTCCATATTTGTCATGATATTTCAATAGAAAAATCTATGAAAGGGTAGTGGAAATAGCAGTAAATACGAATGGATTAATAAAATGAGTTAAACTATCCATCATCATTGCCATTTCAGTCTTGATACTTCAATAGAAAAATCTATGAAAGGGTAGTGGAAATAGCAGTAAATAAGAATGGATTAATAGAATAAGTTAAACTATCCATCATAGCCATTTCAGTCTTGATTCTTCAATAGAAAAATCTATGAAAGGGTAGTTGAAATAGAAGTAAATAAGAATGGATGAATAACATGAGTTAAAATATCCATCATCATTTCCATATCTCTTTTGATATTTCAATAAAAAAAATCTATAAGTGGGTAGCTGAAATAGAGGTAGGCTGAAATAAGAATGGATGAGAAAAAAGAGAAGGAAGTACAAAGTTTTTTAACCCAAAATATAACTCTTAGCAGGATAGTGAAATAGTTGTGTTTTCAATACGAAAGAAACTTATTACTAACTGTAAAGAGTGAGAGTGTGGGAATGAGTAGTAATTTTATTGCTAATGAAAATTATATTTTCATCCACAATATGTAAATATTTTCGAGGTAAAGCTAATTTTCAGCTACGATAACCATTTCCAACGTTAATTACTGTACTTGCTGAACAATAAGATTGAAATCTCTAATCATTAAGTGGAAGAATTTTAAGATTATAAATGTAAAAAAAAAAAAAAAAAAAAAAAAAAAAAAAAAAATTACTGAATAATCCCAACTTTAGAAGAGGTATATCTAGAAAAATAATGTAACTTCTTTGAGTTATCTTGCACGATTTTACTTTACCTTTTTTTGTTAATTCTGGTTACTGCCGCTAGAGTTATGAGGTCTTTTGACTGTCCAGACAGTAATACATTGGATCCTTCTCTCTGGTTATGGTTCATTTTTCCATTTGCCTACACATACATCAAACAGTCTTCCCTATTCTTTATATATTCTCCTCCATCCTCATTCACCTGACAACACTGAAATTACCAAACAATCTATTTTTCTTAAGGGGTTAACTACTGCAATGTTATTGTTCAGTGGCCACTTTCCATTTGGTAAGGGTAGAAGAGACTCTTTAGCTATGGTAAGCAGCTCTTCTAGGAGAAGGACTAACAAAAATCAAACCTTTGTTCTCTAGTCTTGGATAGTGCCATAACCGCTCTACCAATGCCTTCCACTGTCTTGGGTTAGAGTTCTCTTGCTTGAGGGTACACTCGGGCACACTTGTATCTTATTTCTCTTCCTCTTCTTTTGTTAAATCTTTTGTAGTTTTTAGGAAATATTTATTGTAACGTTGTTACTGTTCTTAAAATATTTTAATTTTCCTTGTTTCCTTTCCTCAATGGGCTATTTTCCCTGCTGGAGCCCCTGGGCTTATAGCATCCTGCTTTTCCAACTAGGGTCGTAGCTTAGCAAGTAATAATAATAATAAGGATGAGAATAGTAATATACACATTTGTGTAATTGTTATATTGGTGTTCTGAAGAGTATTTTTCAATATACTTTTATACAATTACATTTTGCATACATGAAGTCTCTATATGTGAAAAATACAATTCGTAGAGAGAATTCAAGATTATCAAAATAAATAATATTTCAGAAATTACTAAAATTATCATCATTGAATTTTTAAAGGAGACAACAAAATAAAGAAAATATATATATTATCATATCGTAGGTAATTAAAGTTCTGAATATGTGAGAGAGTAAATTGATTATAACATTAAGACGCTGGAAGGAAAGGGCAAGACGATATGTGTGGGAGGGGGTAGGTCACCTAGGGGGAGGGGGTTTAGGGGGAGAGAGAGGTTGATGGTTTGGGGAGGGGGTAGCTTCATTGGTGCTCATCTGTACCTTTTAGGAGATTGTTAAAGGTACCCTTGAGGATGATAGACGCATTGTGT
>NC_090742.1:118463680-118471180 GCF_036898095.1 Palaemon carinicauda | reverse complement strand
AGAGTGACACAAATGTTATCTATAAGAAAAAAAAACAAAAACAAAAAAATCATATAAGATGATTGAATAGGAGTTTATAATCATCTTCTACTTTGGAAAATTGGATAAAATGTTTATTTTTTACAACTTTATAGTGTTCGGAAGACTTTTAATATCTTCCCCTCAATACATCTTGTTCTAATAATGTGTATCAAACACCAGTTTATGTACTTTGTATTCCTTGTCTTACAGCACCAACTTTTTTACAGGGCATCACTAACAGAAAGGTGTTACTTTCTACTTTTTGACAGAAATTTATATGAATTATTTCAGTAAAATTCCAAATGAGATAATCAGTACCTCAAAAACTAAATTCATCAAGTACCAATTGCAATGAAACGTCACTATAAAAAGATGCAGGAGACGAATTTCAAAACTAATATGGAAAAATCATTACCCAATTGCTCAAGGAAAACGTACTTAGGTACATGGTACAACAAAGATATATTCCAAGCAAAGTAGTTTTGGAAGGCTTTGACTTCTCATATTTCTGCTATTTTCTGGCTTTTTTTTTTTTCAAATCCATACCACTATCACACGTGCCTTTTAGGACTAGATTCTAATTCGAAAAACAAAGTGTGCAAATATTCAACTGCTGTAGTCACGAAGAATTCATGGTTATGAAAAACATACTTCCCATCAAGAGCCTTAAATTATACTATGCAGTCGATTTATCTTCAATGTTTTAACTTAAGAGAATTAAATATTCCTTCATAAAATCATACCTGGTAGGCCCGTACCTAAATTATACAAGAGAAGGAATGGTATATTTGGAGTTTTTTATGTAAAGTTTGATGACTATTCCACACTATTATAATATTAACTAGACGAAAGACAGGGTGACACAAAAGATATTTGTAGAAGAAGACCTCTCAAAAAGGAATAGAATATAATGTCTCATCTTAGTTTTGTGAATTGTATAAATAGTTTAATTCTAGCCTATATCTATGGAATGTTGTGGAGACATTTTAACTAATTTCGCTCATCTAAATTTTATTTAGACTAAGTGTACAACACGCCAATGTATGTGCTTTGTAATGCTTACAAAAAATTTAAATAATCACAGCAACGTCCCAAGTAAGTCAGTCAATAACTTAAAATCTAAATTGAATAGTTTCCTGCTACTCAGAAACTTCATTATGAAAAAAAAAGTTATTTTGGAAAGTAATAAGCATGAACGTTCTTTCAAATCCCCTGTAATCTTAAGTGACCATCAAAGAAAACTTACACAAATACAGGGGGCTACAAAAAGTTATTGTAAAGATTGTAATTCTGGAAGTTATTAGCTACTCATATTCTCGTTATCTTTTTTTGGTTTTATGAAAATCCTTATCACTACTCCACGTGTCTCTTAAGCCCAGGTTTGAATTAGAGCAGAAAGTAAGCTCAAGTTCGGCTAAAACCTCAAGCGTATAATTATAAACAACTGTGATAGCCACGAAGATTACAGGGTTATGCAAAATATAATTCCCATCAATAGCCTTCAAAAATATTAGACAGTCGATTTGTCTTGGATGTTTTAACTAGAGAAAATTATATATGCTATTGCAAAATCATACCTGGTATGTCTTTACTTCAAACTACATTAATATTCATGGTATATTTGTTTCTTTTCATGTAATTTCAAATTATGTATACGTCACCTTAGTAGGCCTGTCATTGAATAAACCGAAGACATGGTGACAAAAGTTATCTGCATATAACAGATCTTGACAAAAGTTATTTGTAAAAACCAGATCCCATAAAATGAGTGAATAGAAGTTTTGGGTCATATCTTAGCTTCGGGAATTAGATAACGTGTTTTATTCTGTAACTTTGGACTATTAATCTTCACCTCAATACATTTTGTTCTAATAATAAATGTGTCAGTTTATGTACTTTATAGTCCTTGCATATTGTAAGCATTGTAATTTTAGAAGTTATTAATTACTCACATTACATGATTTTTTAATTTTATAAAAAATCCCTATCACTATCACACGGGTCTGTCAAGTACAGATTTAAATTAGAAGAGAAGATAAGCTTAATTTTGGTTAAAACTACGTCTGGAAACATGAGCGACCGAGTAGCCACGAAGACTAGTGTTATGCAAAACATACTTCCCATCATCAACCTTCAAAAATATTAGATAGTTGGTTTATCTTTGGTGTTAACGAGAGAAATTTGAATATTTTCTTATAAAATCATATCCGATAAGCCTTTACCTCAAAAATGCAAGAATACTCGTGGTATATTTGAAGTTTTTTTAACTAATCATATATTGTGTAATAGTCACTTTAATATCATTGGCTTGAGGAAAGACAGAGTGACACAAGATTCATCTGTATTATTATTATTATTATTATTATTATTATTATTATTATTATTATTATTATTATTATTATTATTATTATTATTATTATTATTATTATTATTATTATTATTATTATTAGCTAAGCTACAAACCTAGTTGGAAAAGCAAGATGCTATAAGAGTCATAGAGAGTTAAAGAATTATTATCAATGCAGAGATCTGGATATTGAGGATTCCCTGTCCTTGTCCTACTTACAATTATATTTTGAGTTTTGTTAGGATTCAACTTGCTGCCCCATAATTTGCACCATGCACTAACTTAGGGTAGATCTCTATTAAGGGATTCAGCAACCCCAGATCTACATTCAGGAAAGAGTGTAACATCGTTTGCATATGCAACGAGCTTCTTTTCTAGGTCAAACCACACGGAATGAGTATAGAGTATGAAAAGTAATGGGCCATGAATACTACCCTGAGAAACACCAGATATCACATTTGTATATTCAGCATGAGACCTATCAACAAAACTCTTTACGATCTAATACTTAAAAATTCAGTAATGAGGCTGAGAAACGACACACCCTCTCCCAACTGTTTGAGTTTGAAATCAAGAGTGTCAGGATTAACACGGTCAAAGGCAGCACTAAAATCAAGGCCATTTATAAGAACTTCCTGACCACAATCAAGGGCAAGGGATTTCTGTACAGTAGTGGAAATTGTAAGAAGGGCATCCCATGCTCCAAGGTCTTTACTGAAACCAAATTGTAAACTAAGGAGCAGATGAATACCTTTAGCAGACCTATTAATACCTTTTGCCAAAAGACGTTCATAAACTTCATATAATTTGGGAGTTGTGGAAATTGGGCAGTAATCAGTTGGACTTGAGCTACCATAACCACATTAACAAAGTGGAGTAACATTACCAATTTTCAAACAAGTGCTAAAAGTTCCTCTTCTTGCTAACTTGCGCAAAAATAACAGATAACTTTGGAGCTAATAAATCTGCTGTCTTTATGAAAAACAAAAGAAAAATACCATTTGGGTCTACACCTCCATAAGCATTAATGTCCATCAATTGACCTCTAATTTGATTAGATTGGAAAGCTAAACAAGTTAGTTTACCCTCAGGAAAGCAGAATTACAGAAGATCAAGTTTCTCATTACTCTGTTTACTGTCAAATACATTAGCCAAAACGGTGGCCTTTTCCTTTGGACAGTGAGTGACTGAGTCATCTGATTCAAGTAAAGGAGGAACTGTTACATATACATCAAAGACGGCAGATTTAAGGGTAGTCCACCATTTAAGTTCCAGGTAAAATCTGACCAGTCACCCTTCTAAAGATGATAGCCCTCCTGCTTCTCCAGATAAGCACAGCACGCCTTTCAATCATCATTGAACCATGGTTTGTCCTTAGCACATGAGAAGGGATACGTCTATCAATTATGTTGACTAGATTCTCATTCAAAGGGACAACAAGATTAACACCATAATACAATTGTGGCGAATTCAAGGCCAAAAGATCACTAAAAATGCAATTCCAGTGTGCTTGAGGCTCATATAAATCTTACATGAGTATTACACATCAGGGTCGGGCTGCTCAGTTTTTAATACTAATGAAATCAAGGCATGATCTGATATCCCAACTGGAAAACCAACCTTAATTGTTATAACGCTAGGGGAGTCTGTGTATACGAGGTCCAAGCAGTTTCCATACCTGTGAGTAGCTTCACTTATGATTTGCTCACAGTCTTATTCAGAGGCAAAGACTAAAGCTCTGAAGCCATGGCGATCAGTGGGAGAGACAGAATTTAACCACCCCTTATTGTGAGCATTGAAATCACCAACGAAGACAAAAGAGGCCTTTCTATCATCTTTTTGTATCTTAGTCATAGTTATACGAAGACAATCGAAGATAGAATCATCTATGTTTTGCTTCTGGTAGACCAAACACAAATAAAAACTAATACGACTGCCATAAACTTTTATTTCCTGACATCCACATTCATAGCAGGGCTTATGAGAAGCAGGGTACTCAATCATAATATACACCGCCATTCCCGTGGCCCAGGGATAGCATCTCGTTTTAAAATGATTGGCTCCTTAAAACCAGTTATAAGAAGCTCAAATGAGGGCCTCATATTAGAAACCAAAGTTTCGGAGCACTGAAGAATGTCATACTGTCTGGACGCAACTATAAGGTCTTGAATATTGTCATGAAGACCACGAATATTTCAATACAGTAGACGAAATTTACGTAATCTAGGACATACTAGTCCTAGCTTACGCTCAATGTCTCCAGACAGCATAAAAATTAATGGTTAAAAAAAAAGTTACATCATACTTAAAAAAGTAAATTAACAAGAATGATAACAAAAACAATATGTACAGAAATATAAATAGGGTGATTGATCAAAATCATAGACTATAGAGAAAAGTCGGAAAACTGGTCAACATGGAGGAGCCGATACTGAATGCAAGGCTAAATATCCTCCAGATAGCCACTTCATCCGAAGGGAGGACAATAAGGATGGTTTTGAAAAAGAAAAGAAAAAGAAATAGATAAGAAAAAGAGAACCTCTTGATAAACGACCAGGCATTCATGGCCCTTCTATAGAAATGTTGGAAAAAATAAAGGTTTTATTTAACTTTATAGGTTTGTGAATAGTATAAAATGTTTCATTTTGTATTGGCTGAATGTTCTAATTCAATTTACCTTCCCCGTAATAAGTGTGCGAAACAACATTGCACGTGGTTTATATTCCTTGCCGAAGGGCACACACCTTCAACAGAGTAGCAAGAAAACAGAAATTGATGGTTCTGTAACAATAAAAAAATAATAATTACGAATTCGACTAACATTATTACCTCTGTGATAGCTGCTACTGTTATTGTACGAGGTTTCTTTTTAAAATAGTAATCTCTACTCAAACATATAAAGGGTTGTGGTAGCCTATTGGAAACGTCTGGCGATCTACCTAGTGATCTGCTGGATGAAGGTTCGAGACCCAATCAAGCTTTGTAGTTTCTTGCAATATCTGCAATCTCTCTATCATTGTGAACTGGTAATAGAGGGTTTGGGGAGAACTTCTACGTCTACCTGTTGAGTTATTAACAGCAATTACCTGGCCCTCCTTGGCCCTTGCTTGACGGAGAGGGGCCATGGGCAAAGAGTTATATATGGCCCGTCTCTATGGGCACGCTAATAGACGAAGATGAAGTCTCTATGGTATTGTCCTGCTAGTGCATTGTCACTGAATCTTGCTTCTGTCATCCATGAGTTACTTTTAAACCTTTAAAGTACATTAATGGCCTTATTGTAATCCTTTTAAAATAGAAGAATTCAGGTAATATTCAAGGGAAAGCAATGTCTTTATTCAGTGTTTACTTTTATATGATATTTGAAATTCTATGAGCAATCTCTTTAGTTGACTAACAGGGAAAGTCTTTTGAGACGTGAGACGTGTATATTGGTTCTATACTTAACTCATAGTTTTGAAAATCCTAAGAAAAATCTATCTTTTTATCACAAACTGATTCAAAAGATGTTATCACTGTCTCTATACTTCAAACAATAATTCTTATTAAAAAAAAAAAAAAAAAGACGTTTCAATATTTCGGATATTCCAATATTATCATGAGAAAAGCAAAAGAATATTGAATATTCCATATGTCCCTTAGGAAAAGAATTAGAAGAAAATTTTCACAAAGAAGGCAAGGAATTAAAATCATCCATCAATTCAAGAGGTCAAAAGACCACAAAGAGTAATACAATAACATTAGGCATGTTTATATATGCAATACTCTTTAGAGAGTGAATAGAAATTATGCTAGGCAATGAAATCAATGCACTTCAAAGACACGATTTTAATGGATTATTCACAGCAATGCTACCGGGAAAACTAATCCATCAGGTTTTAAACCTCAGGCGAATTTAATGGATTTTTACATCAATCACGACATTTATTTCATATGAGTTATGTTTACAAATGATGTCCTTCCAACAAATTGAGATAATGATGTTTTTTGCTATCTCTAGATATGTTTGGGAAATTGTAAGAAGGGCCTCACATGCGGCAAGGCCTTTGCGAAAGCCAAACAGCAAATTAGGGGAAAGATGATTACCTTCATCATAACTATTTAGACATTATGCTAAAAACTTTAGATGGTATGGGAGTTATAGTATTAGGCAGTAATCAATAGAGCTTGAGCTACTACTAACGCATTTAACAAATTAAGTAACATTACCCATTATCCATCAAATGCCAAAGCAACCTCTTCTTGCTAACTTGTGAGAAATAACAGAAAACTTCAGATCTAAGAAATCAGCTGTTATTATAAAATAAAGGGAAAATGACACTTGGATCTACACCTACATAACAATCAAGGTCCGGTAAGAATTTTTAAAATAGTTTATTTATTATATTGAATTTTATTCACTCTCTCCAATCATCATCAATTATTCTCCCGGGTAATTACTAAATAACATTAGGAGATATATAAAATTATGATAAAATAATATATTTCATCAACGCATACATTTATCCATTACTAAACCCGTAAAATGTGTCACAATCGATGTGATTGACAGTTTCCATTTCCTCACATCAGAGATCATCAAAATTCCAGCCCAGCGTAATTCTGATTGATGTTGTAAAGCGTGTGATTCTATATCGTTCAACAAACATACCAAATTGGCTTTCCAATTATGAGGACGCAAATGGGCAAGGTTGTTTGAATTGATTGGTAATATTTTGGATTCGGAGGCGAGGTGATATTAATCTTTTATTCATTTTCATGCATATAAAATAGTGCGTTTAATCTTAGAACTAAATTATCTCCCAAAAGCTGCCTAATACGAAATAATTTTGTAACAAGTGATCCTTCAAATATATATATATATATATATATATATGTGTGTGTGTATATGTATACTTTATTGTGCATATATATATACATATATATATATATATATATATATATCTCGTATACAATGACTCCCCTGGCGTTATAACTAGTAAGGTTGGTTCTCCGGTCGGGACATCTGGTCATGCCTTGATTTCATTAGTAGTGAAGACTGTGTAGCCTGTCCCTGATGTATCATACTCTTGTAAAATTTATATGAAATCCCAAGCAGACTGGATTGGGATTTTGCATGATCTTTTGTGCTT
>NC_090742.1:118438680-118451180 GCF_036898095.1 Palaemon carinicauda | reverse complement strand
TTACAAAAATATTCATGTAAGATAATCAACCTAACAGATTGTGAGG
Source organism: Palaemon carinicauda (assembly GCF_036898095.1). Taxonomy (NCBI): domain Eukaryota; kingdom Metazoa; phylum Arthropoda; class Malacostraca; order Decapoda; family Palaemonidae; genus Palaemon; species Palaemon carinicauda. The sequence goes on along the minus strand of NC_090742.1, from coordinate 118,451,134 downwards.
TAAAGAGTAATATTAGGGAAATATCTTACAATTTTTTTTCATTTGTATGGAAAATAACTTGAGAAACTTTCTAAAGTAAGAAAATACAATATGGTCCAGATGAAAGTCTATGGCAATTATGTATTTATTAAAAGAAACTATTGGAACTTTTTAATTTCTATGCATGGCCAAAAAATGGATTTATTGAATAATTGTAGTAACGTAAAATTAGCTTTAGAGAAAGAAGGAACTTATGAAGCACTCAATGTACTTCTCCGAGCAGCATGATAATCAGGCTTTCGGGTGGCTTGATTTTTACATTATGGTTGCATCGACCTGGGTAATATATAAGCCTAAACAAATCTATATCCAGATAAATTACCTAAATAACTATCTTAAATATTTATATAACCTAAGAACAAAGTTAAGGAAAATCATCAAATAAGATACGAGATACGTATCGTTTGCGTAAACCGAATAATGTCCCCCGTCACATAGAGAGAGAGAGAGAGAGAGAGAGAGAGAGAGAGAGAGAGAGAGAGAGAGAGAGAGAGAGAGAGAGAGAGTGTAATTACTGGAAGCTGCTAAAATATGTTTAGTATTTCCCTAAATCTGAGGCATATATCCGCCAATGACTATCAAGGTCCTTGCCAAGGTAATACGTGCGCTACATTGGACAAAAGGCGGCAGAAAGAGAAGTTTAGATGGAACAGGAAAGGCTGAGTCATAGAATCCTTGATTACTCTCCTGAAATTTTATAATACCTTGACCTAATTATAAAGGGAGTAGTAGTGAAAGTCTAAGCCAGTATTAAACATTGGTTAGTTTAGACGTGGAGACCGATGGCTCATGAAATCATGGTTTTTCACATACATAAAGCATATTAGAATTTTGTATGAAGAGTAAAGGAGTTCTCACACATCTTCACTTTATTTATGAAATATTATATATAAGATAGTTATTTCGAATCATCTTACCGTTATGGCATATAGATGGTTTAATGTTAGTAATATAGGAACAACATTCAGCGAGTTTGAAGGGTGGCCGATACTTTATAACTCTTGTAATTTATTTAATCTACAGTATTATCATGTTGGTAAATAAATTATTTTATTTGTATTACCAAAAAGTACCCTTAGAATGGAATTTACTATTATACATAGTAATAAATTCACATATGGCAATACTATATATTGTTCTTATGAAATGAACCGCAAGGATAAAAAAGAGATACTGAGTGAATACTGACCTGTTTAATTTCTAGGAATTCCTTAATATCTATTCATACATACATACATACATACATATATATATATATATATATATATATATATATATATATATATATATATATATATATATATATATATATATATATATATATATATACATACATAGAGAGAGAGAGAGAGAGAGAGAGAGAGAGAGAGAGAGAGAGAGAGAGAGAGAGAGAGAAGGAGGGGGGGGGATTTGATAAAGTTTGTGTATATATTTGTTTCTACTCATTTGCGTCTAAAAATAGGGGAAGGCAAATTGAGTAAACACCCGTCTCTTATGGAAAATATGTGAAATACGGCTGTAAATGGAGAGAAAATTAGTTTATTTGTCATGATATGGTACACGAAAACCTGTTGAATAATAGGTATTGTTTGTATGAAGAATCGAGTTATTTGCTTCCAGGTCTTTTATAATTTTATTTGGCAGAGTGAGTACAATGATTATAAGGTTATTCCAAAATATTAATTACAATATAGAGGATATCGATATGACGTGAGGTATCATAGATAAGATTAGTTTTATAAAAACAGGAAATATTTCAGTAGTCGCTACCAATAGGGTAATATTACATTTGGAATTTTGATGGTTCATAGAAAATAAACGACAGAAATAATTTCGATATTGGATATAAAATTCATAGATCAAAAAGGGGTTGAGAAGGCCTTCTTTTATGTCAAATAAATTTTTCGAAATGCATTTACTTTAATAGAGCAATGTAAAATGAATCAAGGTGAAGCAAATATATAAGATAAAAAATATATTTTTATTGGCAAATTGATTGAGAACTAATTAAGATTGTATTGACAAAGATAAAAAAGGACTGGGGAATACGATGATTCTGGTCGAGCTTCAAAGCTATTAATTGCTAGAATAGATTATTTATATTTATAATGATAGTAAAGGATCTCTGGATATATATACCCAATTGCGAAGTCAAAAAGGTAAGTAAATCAAATGGTTTTATTATCAAAGTGAAAGTTCTATGCTTTTTATGACATTTGAAAAATCTGACGGTTTCTAGGCTGAAAAAGCAGGTTTTGAAGGCTTGTCTGGCGAGGTTTAGTTTGTCACATTTGGCAACCCTGCTCAGTCTGCGAACCTGCATCAAGTCCACAGTATTTTCCCTTAGTTTTGAAACATCCAAAGGATCTGTAACCCATTACATGAAAAATTATTAGCCTAATTTGAAACGCAAGGGGTTACAAACTTAAAAAGGGATTTTGACAAAGGAAAAATCTATTTCTGGGGAGATACCTGTGACGCCCGGTGAAAAGTCCTTCCTTACACTTTTCTGATATAAATACTTCCAAATATACCAGAGAAATTGAAGCATGGAATGCAGAGGTTACTAACCTCGCGCGAACACCCTGTGGGCGTCGTTTATAAAGCAGGGGCGTGTGAAACCCACTATTCACAGGCTGTATCCCATTTAGGTAATTCCTTCATCAAAGGGGAGGGCCGTAACAGAGGCCCTATCTACTTTACCTGGACTATCCTACCGACCCCCGACGCCAGCGCCACCTAGACTACATCCTTCTGCATGAACTATGGCTTGGAAAGGAGAAAGGGTGGGTCAACGTAAGGGAAGGGTTTCACCGGGCGTCACAGGTATCTCCCCAGAAATAAATTTTTCCTTTGTCAAAATTCCTTTTCTGGGTCGACCTGTGACGCTCGGTGAAAATGTACCAGAGAATGCCTTCCAAGCCCAAAAACATATCAAATAAAAGGGATAAAGTCAAACACCATGTACCAAGGACAAAATACTATATTAAGGTAGTCAAACTAAAAATAAAACACATTAGCTTAAACGGGAATCCCAAAGATGGAGTAACAAAAGGAAGGAATCCTCCCTTGACTCAATCACAACAAAAAATCAATCCTTACATGGCTAAAGAACATTAACCTGAAATAAAATAAGGAAAGGTTAATCATACTAACAGGTAATAACCAGGGTAAAAAGAAATGGTAACATAATTCTAGGACTCAACGACCCACCCATGAGAGCGGCGAAGTGGCAAGAGTGGCAGGCAGGAGGGAGAAGGAGAGAGATGGATGAAAAGGAAGAATGGAGAGATTATTGGGGGGAGATAAGACTCCTAACTGCAACTGTGGGGAATTTGAGGGCCTGTAGGTTCTTTAAATAGTGCCGTCTGAAAACCATAGGAGATTTCCAACCCGTATACTTCTTCAGGTCATCAAACTTCATGTTCTGAAAATAATTGATGGAAGTTGCTACCGAACGGATATCATGAGCATGAGGAAATGACTCCGGGTTAGCCTCCTTAATAAAGTAAAGGATTTGTTGTCTAATGCCTTGAATGGAAATAGTACCTCCCTGTTCTCTAAGAAACAAGGGTCCCGATGAGCGGTTGGCGGTCCTGGCTGAGAAAGCCTTTAGTGTAGTGACGGGACACAGAGAAGTATCCTGGGGAAGAGGAATAATCTTCCAAGGGGACCACCTATTTTGAGGGTCCTCGTTTTTAGCTAGGAAAGCTCTGTCTGGGGAAAGTAGAACTTAGCCTGACAGGAGGAAATCCATATTTTCGGGATTACATGAAAGAGCTGCTAATTCTGAGATTCTAGCACATGAAGCCAAAGCCGTTAAAAATAAGGTCTTCCGAAGAAGAGTGATGTAGGGGCAGGATTCATTATCCGTGTCCGAAGCTAGTTTTAATATGTCGCTCAGAGACCAAGAGACCTTTTGTGGTCGTACCGAAGGTCTGAGCCTAGCGCATGCCTTCGGAATAGATGAAAAATAGGAATCCGACAGATCAATATTGAAACCCACGAGGAAGATCTTCTTTAGAGCCGACTGAACCGTGGTTATTGTGCTAGCAGCCAGTCCCTTTTCAAACAGGGACTTAAAGAATGAGATGGCCAAATCATATTGTCTAATTGTGGAATCCCTTTTGTCTGATTCTATGAAGAGGACATTTTCCGGGTCAATTTTTGCATCCCTGCGGGCTGCAAACTTCATGAAATCCACAAAGTTAGGGTTTTGGCTATTCTTGAGGAATCTGACACAGTCTGAGTTTGGACTAATTGGGTCAGCTTGGGGAATGGAATCCGTAAGGGGCGGAGTTCCAACTCGAGGAGGAGAGGAAACCAACTGCTCTTTGGCCAGTGCGGTGCCACTAAAGCCACTGCTCCCCGGAAGGAGCGTAGTTTGTGCAGGACTTTCATCAGAAGATTCACCGGTGGAAAAAGGTAAATCTTCCTCCAATGGTTCCAATCCAGGGTTAACGCGTCCATGTCGAATGCCTGAGGGTCCAGGTTTGGGGTCACATAACAAGGGAGTTTGTGGTTCAGTTGTGTCGCGAATAGATCCATCTGGAGGCCGGGAACCAGCCTGGAAATCCACCGGAAATAATTCACGTCTAGAGACCATTCTGAATCCAGTGGACATGTCCTGGATAGTAAGTCCGCAATCACGTTCTGGACTCCTGCAAGGTGAGTCGCAGACAGGAACTAGTTCTTTTCTGCTGCTAAGGCGAAAATCGAAACCAAGACTTGGTTGAGATTGGGTGATTTTTAACCACTTCTGTTTATGCAGTGCACTACTGCTGTGCTGTCTGAGATTATCTTGATGTGGGTGGACCGTGGAGGGATAGCTTCTTCAGGGTTAAGAACACTGTCATAGCTTCTACCACATTGATGTGGAAGTGTCTCATGTGGGTGACCAGGAGCCCTGGAACATCTGTTGGTTGTAATATCCCCACCCAGCCGCTCCGAGAAACGTCTGTATGGATCGTCACTTGAGGAGGAGGGAATTGCAGAGGAACCGACTTGGAAAGGTTCTCTGGTTTGGACCAAGGCCGAAGTCTCTCTTTCAGGATTGAGGGAACCGACGAGACTTTGTCTCGTAAATGTATAGTAGCCCTCTTTCTCCAAACTCGGTTGATGTCCTTGAGTTTGGCTTTCAAAAAGAGGTCTGTCACTGACGCAAACTGAAGTAAGCCGAGGATTCTTTCTAAGGCTCTTCTTGACACCTGTTTGTGCTTGAGAAAGTTTTTTGTCTTTGCAACTACCTCCCTGACTTTCTTGGAAGGAAGAGAGAGCTTGTGATTTTTGAGGTCCCATTGGATGCATAACCATTCGAAACGGCTTGCCGGTTGTAGACGAGATTTTTGCAAATTGACCTTGAAGCCTAGCTGGCTGAGGACTTGGATCACTTTGACTGTAGCTTTGTTGCATTCCGAGATGGACTTCTCCCAGATTAGCCAATCCTCCTGATAGGCAACTACTTTGATCCCTTGGTTCCTGAGTTGTTCAAGCACTGTCTCCCCCAGTTTTGTAAATATCTTGGGGGGGATATGCTGAGACGATATATATATATATATATATATATATATATATATATATATATATATATATATATATATTTTATTAAATGGCATGTCACTGTCGTCTGTTTCTCGGTCCAGGGTTCGATTCTCCGCAGACCCGAAGCTATTATCCTTGAGTTGATTCTCCCTTGGGTCTCTGATCCCGAGGTATAGAGAAAATCCAGATATAAAGGGAGTAATATATATATATATACATATATATATATATATATATATATATATATATATATATATATATATATATATATATATATATATATATGTCATATTCCTCGATCTCGAGAAAGCTTTTGAGCTAGCCAGCTCACCAGCTATACTCTTCACACTTGTTGAAAAAAGAGTGAAAGGACACTTTCTGGCCTGGACTCGAAACTACACACTGAACCGAGAAGCCAGAGTCACTTTCCAAGGAAAAACCACTGAGTTCATCCTCTCAAAAAACGGTACACCACAAGGAGGCACAATAAGCATTATCTTTTCAATCTACTAATGGAGAGCTTAGCTACTTTAAACCTCCCAAATGGGGTGGAAATTTTCATATATGCCGACGATATATGCATAGTAGGTCCACATAAAGCTCATGCAAGAAATGTCACTCAAAAAACACTTGACATGATCCAAGCCAAATGTAATGAACTTGGCCTAAAGATCAACACTAACCAAACAAAAGCTACGGCTATAACACATTTGCAAAACCCTTAAAACTTCACACTGAGGGGTGAAGACATCGAATGGGTGAGTCAATTTATGTACCTTAGGGTAATCATTAGTAAAACCCTATCACCAGCCAATGAAGTGACCTACCTCAGAGGGAAGACAAAGATTCATCTATCAGCCATGAAACTAATGACCTCCCTAAAACAAGAAGTATCAAATAACCTCCTAAGACTGTTTTATCTACAAGCAATTTGATCCCACATCGATTATGCGGCACCCGCACTCACTGCATTGACTGACACTCAAAAAGCATCATTAGAAGTAGTCCAAAACAATGCCATGAGACTCATTAGTGGCTCTCTAATGTGGACAAGACTCTGCTTACTGAGAGCAGAAACCAACCTAATTCCCCTGTCAGCTAGGATTGACATTAGGAATGGCAGCATTATATTCAAGTCAATTATCGCAGACAGAAAAAGCCAACTCAACAATAAAATAAAAAGGCTTTTACCTATCTGAAGAACTGGATCCGCCAGATTCCCACGCAAAGAAACTACTGGATTCAATCAGAAGGATGCAGATGCAAAATGAGGCTCACAAAACCAAGGGACAAGAAAAGCATGATGGATACAGCTCTCCTTCCCCTTGGGCTCATGATCCTATCAAATATAACTTCACCATCCTACCAGCAGTAAGCAAGGCTCTCTGCACACCAGAGCAACTCACTGAAGCTGCAAAAAATGCAATCAGGAATACACCTGTGCCTCACACCTACTATACGGATGGATCAGTAGACAGTGCAATCCTTGCAGCTGCTGCTGCAGTTATCTCTACATCAGGATATAAAGAAAACTGGAGACTTTCTAACCATGCTTCCACACTGCAAACTGAACCAATGGCCATTGCAAGCTCTAGAACACTCTGCTAACCAACAAGATGGGAACACTACGATCCATACAGATTCCTGAGGAGCCATTCTGGCCCTCAGCAACTAGGAACCTACAGAGAATGTTTACCTCATCACTGCAATTCAATTCTTAGCCTTGTTCCACTAAAGCAACAACAGGCAAGTTACCTTGAATTTGATTCCAAGCCATACCGGAATCTCTGGCAACGATGAGGCCCATCACCTAGCCAAACCGGCCTTAATGTGCCAAACCATTAGCATTACTCTACAACCTTCATTAAAAACCATCAAGAATCAAAAGACTAGTGAAGTAAGGAGAGCCTTCCTAGATGGATCAAGATCTGCAAAGTGGTATATTGAAGCGACAAACATATTACCACACCCAATTGCAAGACAAACACCTCGCCAGGACGCAGTAATCATCTGTAAACTGCGACTGGGATGTCTATGCAACTGGCAAATTATCTTAGATAATGACGAAGACCCTGCAGCACAGCATAGACCAATAAGACCGTGCAAGTACTGTAATCAGGACACAGAAGAACCTCTACAGCACTGTCAACAGCAGTGTCAGGAAAAAAGCCTACTTTGGCTGGATCTTAATCCCAACATTCCTGCAACTGCAACAGCAGTTGTCAAACACATAATTGACAATCATAACACCCTCTCAGCCTTTCTCCGCAGCTACCCTCCACCAAGATAACATTGTAACAACGCCAACCAGCAATGTAAGTGGCAATTGAAGAGAAACCTTCTTATTCCCCCTGCAATTTCTATGTTGGGAGCGGAACGATTGTTGTCGGCTGAGGGCAACAACTCGTACTCCTTATAAGGAGACAGTTTTGTCTTCCCGTCCTGTTTTCTGCTTGGAAATGGGGTCGGAGTCGTCGGCGGCCTTTTTGACTTCCAACATATCTTTCTCTCCTCTCAGCCAATCTCCCTTGCTAGAATCAGAACGGGTGCTGGCAGCTGAGGGCAATAACTCATACTCCTTATAAGGAGACAGTTTTGCCTTCCCGTCCTTTCTTCAACGTTGAAGATGGGAACGGAGCCGTCGGCGGTCTTTTTGGTATCCAGCATCTTTTTCACCTTCAATATTTCTTTTCCCAGTTCAGGCATCCCTCCCAACCACCTTTGAAAGTTTCAATAAAGCAAATCATAAGTAACCTTTATTTTTACTTTTAATTTCTTTTAATATTCACAGGTACAGGAATTTTTTATTCCATTCTATCTCTAATACTAAAACTGCTATAATTCCCTCATTTCAGCTTTCACCCACTCAGCTGAAATCTCACACTATCCCTCCATCTCACAACTTAAGCTTAAACCACTATGAAGTTTTTTACTCCACCTATATCAACATCTCCAACTAAAACTTTTCAACTACTTCCCGAGCTCTCCTACTTATCGGAACTTACTACTATAATTATTTTTCTCTAACTAAGACTGGAGCTGGTGGGCTCATGGGAAGGCATCCCCTTCCCACAATTAATTACTTCTTTCTCAAAACAACCCATCACAACCCAAAACCTATCCCAATATCCTAAAATAAATGTTGCAGAATATCCCCCATCCCAACTACCTATCCCAATATATCCTACCAAAACACCTACGGGATGCAAGATTGCAAAAGCCCGTGTCTGGCCAAAAAGGCCAGGCAATCTTCAACAATAACACCAATGTTTGGTGGCTAGACATGAGTTATGAAAAAGGGAACTAAAATTGAAAGTTTACGAAGCAAATGCATGAAACTGATAGCAAACCCTACCTCAACTAATAGCCAGTCCTCTAGGTCCATACAAGGCAGTGACGACGGTAGCGTTGATGATGTAAGTCTTCTATATCACCTCTTGTGCACCACTAGATATGGAAGGCGATGACGTGAATCCTTTGGAGGTAGCGCCAGAGCCACTGTACAGAAATTAACGTGCGACAGCCATTGTTTCTTGGCTGGAATAAAATTTCCCCCTGAGACTGAGAAGACTAAAGAGTTCTTCTTTCTTCCGCTTCTAATCCTGTTTATGAATAGCGAATAACCTTGCAAACTTAAACATAGGGCTCAATAATGGCTAGTTTCATTAAATAGTCCTAGGCGACAGTTGAAAGGTATGCAGTAAATGCCTTTTCTTTGAAAATATAAAAAAGCATCAAACTAATGTATACTTGATCAAACCAATGAAATTAGACCTAAACATTGCCACAACCGAACTCAGTATATATATTAAACATTTCTAAAATGCTCAATAATATGCATTTGCTACATAAATGGTCTAAAATCGCATTAATTAGCTAAGGAACAAAGACCGTAAGAATAAAACATTATAAGAGACGCATAAGATACATCTATTTATGGAACTACTGTTAATAGGAAAATCATGTTTTCATAACAAATTAAATAAGGAATTTCGAATAATAGTTCATTTGATTTTCCCAATGGCAGACAATACTATAATGGAAATAAACCATTTTCTTTGATCTCTTTTAAGGGATATATAATGAGAAACTCTTTGCGACCAGAAAATACAATATTTTGCAAAGTGGTGTTAATGGAAATTAATAATTCAGTAACAAGTTTTGGATTTATAAAAAAAAGCAATAAAAAATGAACACATTTAGAAGAATAATTTGCATTGTTGAAGATAAAAAACGAATAAAATATACATTTGATAACATGGTTTAATTTTTTATATTGATAGAGAAAACTCATTTCAAATGTTGGTGTTTCTAGATTTTTAAATGAAAGGGGATTGTGAAAAGAGCATATACAATATATGTTATGGTAGCCTATTAGAAACATCCCTGCCTGGCGATCTGCAGGACGGGAGATCAAATCCCGCTCAGACTCGAGAGTTTCTTGTAGTGTCTACAACCTTATTATCCTTTTGAGCTGAGGATGGTGGTTTATGGGAGCTATAAGGGTCTACCCTCTGAGTCATCAACAGCTATTGCCTCGCCGTCCCTGGTCTTAGCTTGGGTGGAGAGGGTGCTTGGGCGCTGATGAGTACATGGTCAGTCTCTAGGGTATTGTCCCTGTCCCTAGCCTTTACCATTCATAAACGATTTTTAAGTCTTTAATACAGATATTTTTTCCACATGCCAGGTGGGATACAAAAGTCGTATGAGGAGTCAAGAATACTATGGACGTCCGAATGAAGTTTTGATTTCCCTTAGTTGTACATAAATAAAAGATAAAATTGTTTATAGCTTATTACTTCTTATATCATTGCCTATCTGAATTCCAACATATAAATTAGTAACAAATGCTTTTATGATTCGAAAAGTTTGAAGTTTCCAATCCGTTGTTTTCCAAATTACTGGAATACCTACAGTAGAGCCTCTGTGATGTAGCTGAGGTAACGTACACTTCACACTCAAAATATTTATCAGCCAAAACGAAGGAAAGGGTAATTTACATACCTAAACTGAATCTTTGGACGAGGGCAAATGCACAAAAATACATTTCTGTAGCCTGGAACTACAACACACACGGATTTCCGGATTTTCTTAAAGGCCATTTGGAGATATGTTATCAGATCTGTATATCAAAAGTAACTGATCACTTCCTCGGTAGCATAACTTGACAACAACTTCTTGTAAGTACTCGGTAAGAGATTTACTGTCCTGTTATTAGCACAATAAATGGTACTCCTATTCAGGTAGTTGAACCGATGGATCTTGAAGAGTTCAAGCATTGAGCGAATATTTTCCCATTGAACAGGTTAACAGACATCTCCTTCTGTAGGTTATTTATGAAAGATCCACTTAATGTTGTTGCTGCTCTTAAAATATGTTATCTTAATTGTTCATTATTTCTTTTGCAGTTTATATGCTTCCTTATTTACTTTTCCCAATGGGCTATTTTTCTCCGTTGGAATCCTTGGGCTTATAGCATCCTATTTTTCCATCTAGGGTTGTAGCTTAGCTACTGCTACTACTACTACTACTACTACTACTACTACTACTACTACTACTACTAACAATAATAATAAGAGGAAAAGTGTAATGTTGATCCATAATCATGATCTTGATCCTTTCACCTATAAAATTCTATGTTTTTTTCTAATGCATAATATCTATCCATTAATAAAATTTGGTAAAAATCCAATGTGTCAATTTGTTTTGACGCAATCTTCAAAGTTGTGAAAAAAGCAAATCCCGTACCAGATCACCTTCTAAAGTTAATGGAGTCATCCTTGGCCTAAGATCTAGCTGTGGGGGAAATTTCGTCTAAATCTGTTGACTAGTTTTAACGTAATACTGATGCAGACACACAGACAGGTAAATTAATAAATAGATAATTCTGTTCACAGACACACTGACAAGTAAACAAATAAATAAATAAACCGAGTCGAAAATATAACCTCCTTTACGGAGGTAATAACATAAGCACTCCGACAACCAGTAAGTCTCTCCTCGAATAAAATTATGGACCCTATATTAGGACGCCTTGCGTCTATGAATGGGACAAATGCCGATTGCGCTTTATCTTACGGGTTGAGAATGGAAATCTGATTCATTGTCAAAAATTATTCATCATAAACACGTATCGCTTTATGGCATCAATTTAATCTAAGAGATGGTCGTCACTCCGTTGGATTTCCTAAGATCCCTGTTTTTTTTTTTTTTTTTTTTTTTTTCGAACGGCATTGTGAGAAGCGGGTAGGATTGCATTTATGTATGTGTTACGTTATGACATTGTGCATCTTTTTCACTGAAATCTTGATATCATCTTTATGTAAATTTTTACAACAGAGTAAATGTCGCACCTGGATGGCTATTTAATTCATGTATCTGTAGCCACGTAAGAACTGTTTGTATTCAAGACTCAGGTACTCCCTCTCACAAGTCATACCCTAGTGAATGGAGCTACCAGGAGAAGTACACTTGGATACAGCAATCTCACACAAATTGTCAAACCAGCGGGTTGTACTTAGGAAGGGGTGGGTGGTTGATGAGAAGAGTTAAATCTGTATGTGTGTGTCCTTTTAAATCTAAATATTCATGACACTTATGACGACTTGAGTACACCAAAACACTAGTATATACATCATGCATACATACATTATATATATATATATATATATATATATATATATATATATATATATATATACATATATATATATATATATATACATATACATATATATATATATATATATATATATATATATATATATATATATATATATATATATATATATATATATATATATACATATATATATATATATACATATACATATATATATATATATATATATATATATATATATATATATGTGTG
>NC_090742.1:118423680-118428680 GCF_036898095.1 Palaemon carinicauda | reverse complement strand
CGTATTTGCAGCGTACATAAATATATTTTGGTTAAATTTGGGGTTTTTAATTGTATGGCTGAGTTCTAACTCGTTGCTTTTAGAATATTGGAATCTGCTTTATATATTTTTTTTAATATACTTCTGTATACTGCGTATAATCAATTATTGTAATTTAGATCCTAAAAATCAGAAGAAAAAATAGTATTATTAGAATTATGAATTTTTGATGCATTAATTGAAAAAGAAAAAAAAAACCTATGAAAATATGTTTGGTAATCACAACTTCTTCAAATTTGAATAGAATCAGAGTGTTTCTACTTGTTAAAAGATGACAGCACACATTCCTTGATCCATGCGTGTGAATGATTCAATCCAACTGGAAAAGATTGATAATTATGTACTAATAATATGTATGGCAGGTATAAATTAAAGTCAGTTCCAATGAAGTACGCCCTTTTTTGTTATATTGAGGCCAAAATGACGTCATGGAAGGTTCCAGAATACAAGGATTAAAGAGCTCTACACATTGTTTCATTTCATGGTCAATAGATGGCCTTAGCAGTAGAGTACCAAATTGCTGATTATGCCCATTATAGACTCATTATAATTTCTATTACTTCATTTCTCTAGCTATTTGGGTACAAAACTGCTTTGAATCACACGCATAGGAACTTGATGTTCCTTATCGTCTGGCCTTAACTTAATTCTTAGGAAATTACAAATTTCACAATCAATGTCACAGAAATATTTCCTCAGTACACAATCGTTAGTTCAATTACATTTGGGGGTCAGAGGAGGCGCTAGATATACCACATGTACTGAAATTGGTGAGACATTCAAGTAATTACAGTTATGAAACCAAAATGGAACCGATATGTTTCATGGTATGAAATGTATTGTTATTAAACACCACTTAGAATAAGGGTATTGTTATATTCCAAAAGGCACTATAACGTAGACTCATCTAGTTTCCCTCCTTACATCGTAAACGCATTTTACTTTACTGCCAATAGATGGCATCGGAGGTGCCTTGTCCTAACTAATATAGTATATTATTTGAAGACCACATGTGTCGAAAAAGTATGCTAGGAAAGTAGAGGCTAGAGAATTGGTAGTTGGTATATTGCCATACGATCGTTTCCATATAAAAATTGGATATTTTTATCGGAAAATGGTGTGAATTTTTCATATGCTATCGGAAGCAACCCGAATTTATTTATGAAATGATTTAGTATATCCTTTGTTCATCAGAACACATGGATGTTAAGTTATGTCCCTGTACAAATGACCAAGGTAACAATCATCAGCATAGTTAAGGTTGGTGGGACGGGTTTGGGACAGCGTGCCAAATGGAATTTCTTTGAATGGTGAATATCATTATTCATTGCAGATTCAAATAATTTAAGGAGAGTTATATGTCAGAAGGTGCATGAATATGATGTAATGGGATGCTATTAGGATCAGCATAATCAACATAGAAAAATTGAATAATGAAAGAGAAAATGGCCACATTTTTGTGTTTTCGCCAACGCCTGACTGTGTTGCGTCATCTACCCACAAGTTTGTGTTTGTTAATAAGGGCGTTCCAGAGTGTAAAACAGTTATAAAATAAACCTAATGATCATTTCATTAGTAAAGGCTTGCATGTCCGTAAAGCTGTTTCTTGGTTCAATATAGGTTAAAAATACATTATGTGTGTGTATATATATATATATATATATATATATATATATATATATATATATATATATATATATATATATATATATATATATATATATATATACATATATAACATTAATGTTTTCCCTTACCAGTAATGGCCATGATCTTCTTAATTCACTAATGATAGACCAATCATGAACATAAAAAAACTTAATCCTTAAAATCGTTGAGAGAGAGAGAGAGAGAGAGAGAGAGAGAGAGAGAGAGAGAGAGAGAGAGAGAGAGAGAGAGAGAGAGAGAGAGAGCACTCACAAGACAGGGAGGCTGATAACCTTGGCAAGTGAATAAGAAGAGACGGAGTATACCTCTAACGGGACAAGCCAATGTTCAAATAAATAGGTTAAGTATGGATGCTGCATTAAGATGTTAAGGATATATGACAAGTATTTGTTAACATTGATTTTTATTAGTACAAATATTGATCGAGATGTTTTTAAGGGATTTGGTCCTGGGTATGGCGTTTAAGATGATAGCTTGGAGACGGATATATAAGCATATATGATTATAATGTCTCCGGGATTAATGGGGATATAAATAAAGTTTTGCTGTATACAAAATTTTATTTCAAACGAAAGGTTTTTTGTTCAAATCGTTGTCAATAAATCCCAAGATAGTTTTATATATATATATATATATATATATATATATATATATATATATATATATATATATATATATATATATATATATATATATATATATATATATATACATATACTCCATGGGATATATTGAAAAGTTTTTGATTTTTGAATAAGTTACAAATACCATATTATCGATAGAAATAGGAATCAAGGTTAGGTTGGTTTATGCAGTCAAATATATATCCTTATTTACATCAGTCATTGGTTTGAGTCCTTGACCGGGCAGAAATAATTATCATTAAAGTAATTTTCGTAAACGTTTGAGATCCCAAGGAGGAACGAAATCGATATCAAGGAATATCTGAAACATATTTCAATGAGATGAAATATATATATATATATATATATATATATATATATATATATATATATATATATATATATATATATATATATATATATATATATATATATATATGTATATATATATGTATATGTATTATAGCCACGAAAGGAAAAATGAAAAAGACTTGATTGGAGTTAGTACTTTCATCCACTCAGGACATTATCAAACTCAGCAATGAGAATACATATACAAAGACATCGTATTTATACAGGAGAAGGGGATCCAACAGCTGTCAGTTTCTTAATAATTCCGGAGAAGTCAGATTTTAGATAAAAGGATAATACTGGATTAACGGAAAACAGACCTGGACTTAGATTCAAATTTCTACCTTGAGTACAGGAGATTAAAAATGATTCAACAATATTCCTTTGGAAATAGTCATTTACATGGATTACTTTTTCCGTCTTTGACCAACCAATTCTGTGACTTGACCCTAACCAGTGGGAGGCCAAGGCATTATTAAGAGAACCCCTGGAGACGGCCACCTGATGTTGTTTTAATCTGACTGGTATACCAGTCAGATTAAAACAACATCAGGTGGCCGTCTCCAGGGGTTCTCTTAATAATGCCTTGGCCTCCCACTGGTTAGGGTCAAGTCACAGAATTGGTTGGTCAAAGACGGAAAAAGTAATCCATGTAAATGACTATTTCCAAAGGAATATTGTTGAATCATTTTTAATCTCCTGTACTCAAGGTAGAAATTTGAATCTAAGTCCAGGTCTGTTTTCCGTTAATCCAGTATTATCCTTTTATCTAAAATCTGACTTCTCCGGAATTATTAGGAAACTGGCAGCTGTTGGATCCCCTTCTCCTGTATAAATACGATGTCTTTGTATATGTATTCTCAGTCTCGGCCCAGCTCTCGCGCCGACAAGAGCTCTCCAGCCTTCTGAAGTTCAGCAGCACCGGACTTGTCAACACCTGGATGGGTGGACTTTTATCCACACAGTCACTAGGACCTCTCAACTTTGGTTGAAGAGGCCGCATATAAGAAAGAATCCAGTTATTTACTTTGGCTTTTTTGCTAATTAAATAACTGTTGTTGACCTCAGTGACTAGCTCAATTCCATCCAGTATGGCTGATCATGGTCATGACAGTCTCCGCACCTACAGAAGGAGTTTGTACCCCACTTGGATCAATCCCTGCAAGAATGGGGCTCAGCAGTGCAAGTGCAATCGCTGCCAGAGGTACCAGAACTACAGGCAACAGCTAGCAGACCACATAGGGTTCAAAATAAGGGACCCAACGGTGCTCTCCCACAGGAAAACATGCAGTTGTTTTCAGTGCTATACCCTGGTACTTGAGAGCATCTACCACTTCCTACAAAGGAAGCACAGGCCAGGATATATGGATATACCATCCTACCCTCCACAGCCTCTTTATCCAGACATTTTTCAGAGGAAATACCGGGTGCAAGCACGGTATAAAGAGACAGTCTCTGCACCCAGTTGCAGTAACTCTCTCCCCTTTGAACGGGACTGTGACTGCCAGTCATGTGTGTATGCTATCTGGAGCAACACTGTAGGCCACAGCTCCCCCACTCATGCCAAACCAGCTATGGACTCCGAAGACTCACCTATCCCGGAGCCACCCACTCCATCTCCAGCACCAGCTGTCCAGAAGACACCTGAAAAGATGGAAGCAGAGGACGCTCCACTCACCGCAACTCCGGAACCTGAGACCAACGTTTCAACCATGGCTCTAGACCTGACTGACAACCAACCACCGCAACTAGCAGAACTGCACCCTGAGGATTGCAACTGCACTCCATGCCTCTCACAGCTCCTAATGGAGGCTCAGGCAATCACTGAAAATGACCCAAGCTTAGACCTAAACTTGGCCGCTGCTGAGGGACCACAACCACCTGTCAGCCAACCCAAACAGCTTGTCAAATTCAAGATGGCAGCTGTAGAAGGCTCACCGTCATATGCAGCAGTTGCTGCTATTGCCACCGCCAACCCTGGCATCAAGATCACAGCCAGGGCCAACTTAAAAGGGGATTTAATTATATCCCCGAAGGACCTTGCCAGCGTCAACATCCTCCAACAGGAAACCTCCCTGACCCTCCTGGACCCCGAGAAGAGACTCAGACAGGCAGTGATCTATCGGTTTCCTGTCATCATGCCACTGTCATTCGTCACCGACTGCAGCAATGTTGCAAAAGCCGAGAGGAAGCTGGACCACCGCAAACTTCCCACCAAGGAAGTAACAGTCACCTTTATTGGGCAAGTCCCTAAAGCACTGGATTTGGGCCTCTGGGGAAAGTTTCCCATCAGAAGTCCAAAGCGAGAACCACTGCGCT
>NC_090742.1:118416180-118418680 GCF_036898095.1 Palaemon carinicauda | reverse complement strand
AGGAAATTACAAATTTCACAATCAATGTCACAGAAATATTTCCTCAGTACACAATCGTTAGTTCAATTACATTTGGGGGTCAGAGGAGGCGCTAGATATACCACATGTACTGAAATTGGTGAGACATTCAAGTAATTACAGTTATGAAACCAAAATGGAACCGATATGTTTCATGGTATGAAATGTATTGTTATTAAACACCACTTAGAATAAGGGTATTGTTATATTCCAAAAGGCACTATAACGTAGACTCATCTAGTTTCCCTCCTTACATCGTAAACGCATTTTACTTTACTGCCAATAGATGGCATCGGAGGTGCCTTGTCCTAACTAATATAGTATATTATTTGAAGACCACATGTGTCGAAAAAGTATGCTAGGAAAGTAGAGGCTAGAGAATTGGTAGTTGGTATATTGCCATACGATCGTTTCCATATAAAAATTGGATATTTTTATCGGAAAATGGTGTGAATTTTTCATATGCTATCGGAAGCAACCCGAATTTATTTATGAAATGATTTAGTATATCCTTTGTTCATCAGAACACATGGATGTTAAGTTATGTCCCTGTACAAATGACCAAGGTAACAATCATCAGCATAGTTAAGGTTGGTGGGACGGGTTTGGGACAGCGTGCCAAATGGAATTTCTTTGAATGGTGAATATCATTATTCATTGCAGATTCAAATAATTTAAGGAGAGTTATATGTCAGAAGGTGCATGAATATGATGTAATGGGATGCTATTAGGATCAGCATAATCAACATAGAAAAATTGAATAATGAAAGAGAAAATGGCCACATTTTTGTGTTTTCGCCAACGCCTGACTGTGTTGCGTCATCTACCCACAAGTTTGTGTTTGTTAATAAGGGCGTTCCAGAGTGTAAAACAGTTATAAAATAAACCTAATGATCATTTCATTAGTAAAGGCTTGCATGTCCGTAAAGCTGTTTCTTGGTTCAATATAGGTTAAAAATACATTATGTGTGTGTATATATATAAATTTTTATATATATATATATATATATATATATATATATATATATATATATATATATATATATATATATATATATATATACATATATAACATTAATGTTTTCCCTTACCAGTAATGGCCATGATCTTCTTAATTCACTAATGATAGACCAATCATGAACATAAAAAAACTTAATCCTTAAAATCGTTGAGAGAGAGAGAGAGAGAGAGAGAGAGAGAGAGAGAGAGAGAGAGAGAGAGAGAGAGAGAGAGAGAGAGAGAGAGCACTCACAAGACAGGGAGGCTGATAACCTTGGCAAGTGAATAAGAAGAGACGGAGTATACCTCTAACGGGACAAGCCAATGTTCAAATAAATAGGTTAAGTATGGATGCTGCATTAAGATGTTAAGGATATATGACAAGTATTTGTTAACATTGATTTTTATTAGTACAAATATTGATCGAGATGTTTTTAAGGGATTTGGTCCTGGGTATGGCGTTTAAGATGATAGCTTGGAGACGGATATATAAGCATATATGATTATAATGTCTCCGGGATTAATGGGGATATAAATAAAGTTTTGCTGTATACAAAATTTTATTTCAAACGAAAGGTTTTTTGTTCAAATCGTTGTCAATAAATCCCAAGATAGTTTTTATATATATATATATATATATATATATATATATATATATATATATATATATATATATATATATATATATATATATATATATATATATATATACATATACTCCATGGGATATATTGAAAAGTTTTTGATTTTTGAATAAGTTACAAATACCATATTATCGATAGAAATAGGAATCAAGGTTAGGTTGGTTTATGCAGTCAAATATATATCCTTATTTACATCAGTCATTGGTTTGAGTCCTTGACCGGGCAGAAATAATTATCATTAAAGTAATTTTCGTAAACGTTTGAGATCCCAAGGAGGAACGAAATCGATATCAAGGAATATCTGAAACATATTTCAATGAGATGAAAATATATATATATATATATATATATATATATATATATATATATATATATATATATATATATATATATATATATATATATATATATATATATATGTATATATATATGTATATGTATTATAGCCACGAAAGGAAAAATGAAAAAGACTTGATTGGAGTTAGTACTTTCATCCACTCAGGACATTATCAAACTCAGCAATGAGAATACATATACAAAGACATCGTATTTATACAGGAGAAGGGGATCCAACAGCTGTCAGTTTCTTAATAATTCCGGAGAAGTCAGATTTTAGATAAAAGGATAATACTGGATTAACGGAAAACAGACCTGGACTTAGATTCAAATTTCTACCTTGAGTACAGGAGATTAAAAATGATTCAACAATATTCCTTTGGAAATAGTCATTTACATGGATTACTTTTTCCGTCTTTGACCAACCAATTCTGTGACTTGACCCTAACCAGTGGGAGGCCAAGGCATTATTAAGAGAACCCCTGGAGACGGCCACCTGATGT
>NC_090742.1:118408680-118411180 GCF_036898095.1 Palaemon carinicauda | reverse complement strand
CACAGAGATATTATTTCTTCGTATAATGTTAGATAATGAACCTCAAAACATACTGTTTTTTTTTCTCTCACTCAACCTGATAATATTATTCAGGTAATGGGATCAGGTGACGTAGAATCTTCAGACCTTACTCTAATTTTGTGAAAGAAATTGCTGTGAAAAATATGAATGGTTAAACAGGACGTTTCATACTGAATGTAAAATATGCAATTAGCTATCAAACTGATAAGATCATATAAGGAATATTTGATGATTTCCGTAGAAAGTGTTTTGATAATCGTTTTGAAATTCCATGTGATTTGACTAAGGAAGCGGATTACAAAAAACAATAGAAAAAAAAACGTAAAAGAAAGTAATGAGGGAACTTTTGAAACTAATTAACTTTATTTTTCTTCAACTTTCTTTTCAGATCTTATAGTTTTGTTGGTATCATTGAAGAGATAATAAACGTTTGTCGATTTTATCTTGTTTTCTGAGATCTTGTGTAGACCAAAATGAAGATATTGATCACCTTCGATAATTTGAAATTAAATTCTACTTAAGTAGAGGAATAGATTCACTCATTTATCAAGAGGAAAACATAAATATCAGTTAAAATGGAAATATAAATTAATATCAACTCTTGCTTTTGATATCCCACTAACACTGAACTTTTCTAAAATTCTAAAGAGTTAGAGTTTATAATCTAAATTGGTGGTCTGTTCTTGCATATATTGCCGCTTGGTGTAAAACATATGAACAAATTTCATAGTTATATTAGTATTCTAAAATATTCATATGTAAAAATTTTAACACTGGTATATTTTCCAGCTAAAATGGAGTGCTCAAATACTGATTTAGTCTACCAAGTAAAGTAGAGAAAAAAACCAGACAATTTGCTTTTATGCTCAGTCACACTTGCATACAGTTTTTACAGAATGCTGCTAAACTATAGTACGTTTACCCGGCTGAGTTTATACTTTTTTCAATAATATATCAACACCTTTAGTTTAATTCCCATATATCTTTGTCAGGATAACTTGTAAGATCCTTCTCCCCTTCATTTGACTAATGAAATGAGAGAGAGAGAGAGAGAGAGAGAGAGAGAGAGAGAGAGAGAGAGAGAGAGAGAGAGAGAGAGGATGCTAAAAGCGTAATCATGAAGACGTTCATCATTATTCTAAATCTAAGAATAACTCATTTTTGCCTAATTACGAAGGAAACAGTAATAAGTTATTTTGATCCGGAACTGGAAGCTAATTAGCTGACTTTTTGTGACATTCTTGCTCGGAACTGCTTGTATAATGGAACAAGGTACACTTTATGAAGGATTGATATCTATAGTTGGACTTATGATTGGCTAGCAACGTATTTGCAGCGTACATAAATATATTTTGGTTAAATTTGGGGTTTTTAATTGTATGGCTGAGTTCTAACTCGTTGCTTTTAGAATATTGGAATCTGCTTTATATATTTTTTTTAATATACTTCTGTTACTGCGTATAATCAATTATTGTAATTTAGATCCTAAAAATCAGAAGAAAAAATAGTATTATTAGAATTATGAATTTTTGATGCATTAATTGAAAAAGAAAAAAATAACCTATGAAAATATGTTTGGTAATCACAACTTCTTCAAATTTGAATAGAATCAGAGTGTTTCTACTTGTTAAAAGATGACAGCAAACATTCCTTGATCCATGCGTGTGAATGATTCAACTGGAAAAGATTGATAATTATGTACTAATAATATGTATGGCAGGTATAAATTAAAGTCAGTTCCAATGAAGTACGCCCTTTTTTGTTATATTGAGGCCAAAATGACGTCATGGAAGGTTCCAGAATACAAGGATTAAAGAGCTCTACACATTGTTTCATTTCATGGTCAATAGATGGCCTTAGCAGTAGAGTACCAAATTGCTGATTATGCCCATTATAGACTCATTATAATTTCTATTACTTCATTTCTCTAGCTATTTGGGTACAAAACTGCTATGAATCACACGCATAGGAACTTGATGTTCCTTATCGTCTGGCCTTAACTTAATTCTTAGGAAATTACAAATTTCACAATCAATGTCACAGAAATATTTCCTCAGTACACAATCGTTAGTTCAATTACATTTGGCGGTCAGAGGAGGCGCTAGATATACCACATGTACTGAAATTGGTGAGACATTCAAGTAATTACAGTTATGAAACCAAAATGGAACCGATATGTTTCATGGTATGAAATGTATTGTTATTAAACACCACTTAGAATAAGGGTATTGTTATATTCCAAAAGGCACTATAACGCAGACTCATCTAGTTTCCCTCCTTACATCGTAAACGCATTTTACTTTACTGCCAATAGATGGCATCGGAGGTGCCTTGTCCTAACTAATATAGTATATTATTTGAAGACCACATGTGTCAAAAAAGTATGTTTGGAAAGTAGAGGCTAGAGAATTGGTAGTTGGTATATTGCTCAACGATCGTTTCCATATAAAAATTGGACATTTTTATCGGAAAATGGTGT
>NC_090742.1:118398680-118401180 GCF_036898095.1 Palaemon carinicauda | reverse complement strand
ATATAAAGCTGAGTGTTCTATAATAAACCCACTCAGTTTTTTTCATCCTGTCTTTGAGTCACAACCTTCTCTTGGCACGTCACATTGGTAACCCCGGAGCGACTCGCTCCTCCCGCTTCCCATGCCCCCCTGCCTCTCACCGTTACTTTGACGCCGTTAACCCATACCTTCGGCAGCAGTACTCGCTGTCACCAGCCGCCCGTATAGCAAAGCTTTTTCAACTCTCAACAACCGTTGGGTGACCAAAGGGCTTCGCTCACCCTTGGGAAAATGACAAGTATCACTCGCCTGCAACCTGCCGCAGACAGCTCTCCTCGTGAGGTGAACCTACTTCATGCCCTTTGGTATAGCCGTTTACCCAAACCTGTACGAGCTGCCACACCCGATGTCGATAGTTTGCCCATGAATGACTTGATGACCAAAGCCGACGCCCTTATGGACAGCCACTTCATGACCATCAAAACCTCCATCAATGCCTCCACTCGTGACGAAGAGGACACCTATTCAACTTCAACCGAAGCTGACGTGAATGCCGTAGGACAAACACGCCTATGAATGCTGTAGGACATACATGCCTATGAATGCCGTAGGCCTACGAATGCCGTAGGACTCACACGCCTATGAATGCCGTAGGACACACTCACTTATGAATGCCGTAAGCCTATGAATGCTGTAAGACACACACGCCTATGAATGCCGTAGGCCTATGAATTCCGAAGGACATACACACCTATGAATTCCATAGGACACACTCGCCTACCCCGTGACGAGCCGGAGCTGCAACAAAGCCATCCACCATCAACCACTCGCTCGCGCCTCAACCAGCTACTTCTACAGCCACTCACTGCCGCTAATCGGCGCAGTTTTTACTACTACCTCTCCAGATTCAGGGCACCTATTTAACATGTTCAGTATGTCATTTTTAGGGGGGGGCGAGCCATGTACCAACCGTGTGGCACACGATCGTACATAGTTCATTTTGTGCTAGTATCTTCGTTCTCCCCTCGCACTAAAAAGAACATGAAAAATCATGTCAGCTTTTCACCTCTGTAACAGTGTCGACTTTTGAACATGAAAATTCTTGTTGCTTTGAGATTTTTTATATAAAGGAGAGTGTTCTATAATAAACTCACTCAGTTTTTTTCATCTTGTCTTTGAGTCACAACCTTCTCATGGCGCGTCACATTGGTAACCCCGGAGCGACTCGCTCCTCCCGCCTCCCTGGCCCCCCTGCCTCTCACCGTTACTATGACGCCGTTAACCCATACCTTCTGCAGCAGTACTCGCTGTCGCCAGCCGCCCGTATAGCAAAGCTTTTTCAACTCTCAACAACCGTTGGGTGACCAAAGGGCTTCGCTCACCCTCGGGAAAATGACAAGTATCACTCGCCTGCAACCTGCCGCAGACAGCCCTCCTCGTGAGGTGAACCTACTTCATGCCCTTTGGGTAAGCCGTTTACCCAAACCTGTATGAGCTGCCACACCCGATGTCGATAGTTTGCCCATAAATGACTTGATGACCAAATCCGACGCCCTTATGGACAGCCACTTCATGACCATCAAAACCTCCATCAATGCCTCCACTCGTGACGAAGAGGACACCTATTCAACTTCAACCGAAGCTGACGTGAATGCCGTAGGACACACACGCCTATGAATGCCGTAGGACATACATGCCTATGAATGCCGTAGGCCTATGAATGCCGTAGGACTCACTCACCTATGAATGCCATAAGCCTATGAATGCTGTAAGACACACACGCCTATGAATGCCGTAGGCCTATGAATTCCGAAGGACACACACACCTATGAATTCCATAGGACACACTCGCCTACCCCGTGACGAGCCGGAGCTGCAACAAAGCCATCCACCATCAACCACTCGCTCGCGCCTCAACCAGCTACTTCTACAGCCACTCACTGCCGCTAATCGGCGCAGTTTTTACTACTACCTCTCCAGATTCAGGGCACCTATTTAACATGTTCAGTATGTCCTTTTTAGGGGGGGCGAGCCATGTACCAACCGTGTGGCACACGATCGTACATAGTTCATTTTGTGCTAGTATCTTTGCTCTCCCCTCGCACTAAAAAGAACATGAAAAATCATGTCTGCTTTTCACCTCTGTAACAGTGTCGACTTTTGAACATGAAAATTCTTGTTGCTTTGAGATTTTTTATATAAAGGAGAGTGTTCTATAATAAACTCACTCAGTTGTTTTCATCCTGTCTTTGAGTCACAACCTTTTCTCGGCACGTCACAATATATATATATATATATATATATATATATATATATATATATATATATATATATATATATATATATATATATATATATATATATATATATATATATATATATGTAATGTTAATGTAATTTAAACTAATGAGTACTTTTAGAGATTTTATGACTTTAACAAAAAGTCATATCGTTCTTCTTTAAGTTTGGAAGAAAAAGAGAAAGCTAAAACTGCACAGTGAGAAAAAAAATAATTTCCTTA
>NC_090742.1:118388680-118391180 GCF_036898095.1 Palaemon carinicauda | reverse complement strand
TCCGTAAGAAATCACATAATGGAATATCATAAAGCAGATTTAATCAGGATTACTATAGACAGTAATATCACAAGATTTTATGGAGAACATCGTAACTATAGATTTTTGAAACTTTATTTTATCACGAATCAGAAGAACAACGCTTTAATTTGCCCTGATATTTATATGGCTACCGACTTGAAATTTATAAAATGTCTGCTATGGCATATTTTTCGTCTCTATATCGAGTTTTAACTGAATTCGACGAGTGATTTTGACTGCCAAACCACCATTTTCACGGCCAAAGAAGTATCTAATTGTGTAAAAATGAATAAGGTAGATTCAACTTAATGTACCGAAATATTCCGTTTTATTGAATGTTTTACACAATGATCATACATTAATATTCCAATAAGTTAGTATCCATTAACAATAAACATGGTCCTCATGAACAAATCGGTTTAATCTTTCATACAAACAAGTTATTACATATCCCTATCATCATCGTTATATATGATTTTATATTTGTTCTCTATCATCATTCTAACACCCACTGCTGCACTGACAAAGACAGGTAAATGATTTGTCCTTTTTTCCTCAAGAACATCTGGCAGAAGAACAGTCTCTTTTGATTAGCTGAATGGTGGCCTTTGCAGCTGGAAATGAATTTGTCATGATTAGTTTTAGGCAGCCATCAAACTCCTTGTGGTAGCCAGTCTGCAGATGATAGCACAAAGGATCATTCAGAGCAATGTTGGCCTGTCCCCTGACTCAATCTTGGATATGGACTCTCACGGAATGTTTTCTCAGAGCTCAAAAGGCAGGAGGTAGGCTTTCACTTTGGTGTCCTATACTAACAGAAGAGATACCATCGTAATTTGGTGATGGTCTTGATGTATTACATGCATTTGGTGGAGTAGGCTGCACAGACAAAGCTAAACATGGTGGCCAATATAGCTTTGGTCACTTCTGCCTTTATTAAAACCATCTGCAAATAACGGATTATATCTCTATCTGTCTTCTTGTAAACTTCCATCCAGATTGCTTTACCTATATGAGTGCGGTCAGCATCAGTGAACATATAAAAGATTTGAAAACCTTTGCTCTTCTTGTCATTATGGCTCTGCCTATTGGCTCTATCCCCATAATCTCAAAAGGCATGGAAATTGGCGTATTTTTCAGCACGAGGTCACAGTTTTCTATGATTAACACTATGACATCTGTGTCGGAGGATCAACAGTGTATATGTTTCTTCATGATTGTTATAATGCAATAGCAAGTCTTTGTTGCTCCTGTATGGTCTGAAGAAGTGATGGCCAGGTTGTGTGAGGTAATGTTATACTTTACAGTCTTTGCAGCAAGATAGTTGGTCAGGTCAGCCTTCATTTGTTATGTGAAAGGAACCTGCTCATTGGAATGTGCTTTATGCTTGTGTCATCTCTTACTTGGATATCACCTGGTTTATCGTTGGTATTACACTTCAGAGAATGAATACTTTATGTGTCAAACACAAGGCTGATTTCATCATGATCTTGTGTGTGAGGGACATCAGCCCATAGATGAATAAATTATTGAGAATCTTAGACTGTAACTATGGGTGCTGGGATTTTTAGTCACCTACCGCAGCATAACTCTTCCATCCAAAGGAGTATATTTCTAGATGGATAATATAGTGTTGAGTTAATCCCATATTCTAGATGGTGATCACCCTGTGGAGATTCTGATGTTTCCAGCTTGTTGAGAATATGGATCAACTTCGATTTGTTCAGGAATGGCAGTACTGTAGCACCTAAAGCAACAAGTGCTCTTGGTGCCAAAGTTAACTTAATGCCCTTAGTGTCTAAGATGAACTAGGAATTCTCGTTCAGCTTAGAGACTTGGGCATCAGATTAATTGGAATGAGTCATCGTTTCATTTTGAAAGTGCCTGTGTTTACAGAAGAAAGATTCAGGAATCGACATTCATAAAAAGAAAAAAATAATATGAGTTCATCTGAAGAACAATGGAAAGCCGACATTGTAAACAACACCGTTTTAAATTCGATAATGTAAAGAACAATTCAGCGAGAATGAATGACATATAACACTTCTTGGTCAAAAGGTATATCTCATTTATAGTCAAGAATTTGAAAACACCCCTGGAAGAAATTAGATTTGGGAAATATTTACAAACACCATCTAGAACCTTTTTTGATTAACTAGAAACCAACCTTTCCTTTCATATATAAACTGAATTTGTCCATCTCTAATCACACCTTACATCAAGAAGAGGGCCAAAGTGTGAATTAGTGGAAAAATAGTGATTAATTTTATTTCTTTAGATTCCTTATGGCCTTTTTAATGAAACATTAAACTGTTAGAATACACATACAAGAAATACACACACACACACACACACACACACACACACACATATATATATATATATATATATATATATATATATATATATATATATATATATATATATGTATATATATATATATATATATATATGTATATATATATATATATATATATAT
>NC_090742.1:118361180-118366180 GCF_036898095.1 Palaemon carinicauda | reverse complement strand
CTTGTCGACACCTCTTCAACCCACTTCCTCCATCCTTGCTCTCAAAATCAGCGCACCTACAGATGCCTACGGCCCCCTCCTCGTATTCGGAAGTTTTCCGTTCAGAACTTCGCTAAACGCTCCGGCCAAACACGGTATTTATCACCATATAATGACGACGGAACCACAGTCTTCGCAAAATTTAGAGGTCTGGCGCAGGAACGATTAGCAGCCGCAAATCAGAGGTTTACCGAAATGGAGGAAATGGGCCTTTGCCAAAACGCCTCCAGCCCATAGTCGTTACCCTTACTCATTGTTCTGAAGAAAGATGGCTCCCTCCGTCCGTGCGGGGATTACAGCCGCCTGAACATGCAAACAGAACCAGATCACTACCCCCTCCCAAACATCGCCGACGTGACCTCCTACCTGTACAAAGTGAAGGCTTTCTCCACGCTCGACCTCCTGAAGGGGTATTATCAGGTGGCTATAAACCCAAAAGACATCCCCAAGACTGCCATCACCACTACGTTTGGTGCATACACCTTCAATTACTCCTCTTTTGGCCTTCGTAATGCTGGGGCCACTTTTCAACGTCTCATGGATGGCATCTTAGGGGACCTCCCCTTCTGTGTATGTTATGTGGACGACATACTTGTGTTCTCTTCCTCAAAAGAGGAACACCTCCGTCACCTGCTCATCGTGCTCGACCGCCTGCAACAAAACGACTTGTAGTCTGGTACAACAAGTGTACCTTTGGCGCCACCGAAGTGTCATTCTTAGGGCACCATATCACTCCTGAAGGAGTCCATCCCCTCCCTGAGAAGGTAGCAGACGTTCAGAACTTCCCCCACGCCCTCGAAAGTCAAAGCTCTGTATTAATTCTTGGGCATGATCAACTATTATCACCATTTTCTGCCAGCCATTGCCGCCACTCTTGCTCCCCTCTACGCCTCCCTCAAGGGCAATCCAAAAGACATGAAGTGGGGGGTTTTAGGACATTTGCGTCCCGGACATTTTCGTACCGGACATTTGCGTCCCGGACATTTGCGTACCTTGACATTTGCGTACCTGGACATTTGCGTCCCTGGACACCTGTGTCCCTGGACATTTGTGTACCTAGATTATTTTCAATTATTATTAACCTACATATAAAAAAGCAATTATTAAGGGATGAAAGAAATAGATTTGATGGAATTGTAATTTTATATTTGTTTAAGAGGGGTACTACAAGTTTAACAAATAATTCAGAATCTATGAATATACATTTTAAGAAATTATTCTTGTTTTCAGAAGAGTATTTTTCCAATAGTGGAATTGCCATTTTATTTTTTGTTTAAAAGTAATAGTAATCAAAGATTAAACAAATAAAAAAATTATAGATTAAACAAATAATTCAAAATGTATGGATATTGTGAGTTATCCCTCTTAAGAAATTTATCTTGTCTTCAGGAGAATATTTATCTAAGAGTGCCAGGATTCTCTTATTAGCAGTTTTATTTTTTTGCCGCGGAAGAATTCCTCGTTGAAAGTCGCTTTTTTTTCTTTAAGGCAATGGCCTCCTCCTTTTTCAATATTTCAATTAACTTCCAGATGGAGGGGTGTTGACAGGATAACGAATATTGCAAAGCATTATGCAATCCCTCTAAACTATTATTAAATCTTGGCAACTGGTTAATAACCCTTTCTCTAACATTCCATGACGCTATAGCAAAAATTGGTTCCATCCTTATTCCTCTTCATCCTCTTATTTGGCCAATATACGTCATCTCAAAATACGCGATAAATTCTGGAGGTAAATCAGTATCGTCAGATAAGTCAATGAAACCTTCAACGACATCACTTAAAGGAAGGAATGACAATGCAGAAAAACATCTGATTTTTAAATTGAATGCCTCATCTTCTTTGTACCGTTGTCGGAATCCTAGGTCACAGATTTTCTTAAAAATAGACTCAGATAAGTGAAAGAGGCATGAACTTATTGTTGCTTCAGGGAACTTTTCGATGAATACTTTCTGAGCTCCAATCTCAAAGTCCGTTAACAAAGATTTTGGATTAAGTTGCGGTTTAAGTTGCAATAAATATGTGAAAAGTCGGATATACCCTTCCTTTGTCTTTCCAGGGAGGAGGGTAAAAACTCTGGGAATACTAAATGAACCCTCTTGTGTGTGGATACAATATAGTTGATAAAATATTAATGGACTGATTTTAAAAGTACCATCTGCTGCCCAGTTAGGAGACTTTGCTAAATCTTCTAAGCCGTTATCCGTTGCAAAGATCAGTATTCTTTTCTCATGTTCGATGCCAGAATCAAACGCAAGGAACTTTTCCCCAGTCGCGAGAAAACAGTAGGATTCCGGAATCTCAAAATTATTTTTTTGCCGTGGGATTGGGGGGTGCATTATGTGCCTTTTGTCTCCATCGACGTATATTTCTTCTCATTGATGAAAAACTTGGCAGTTTTGAAATGGAATACTCATCTTCATTTGCGATCGTTTCTCCGATAAGACTTCTTGATGGTTCATATGTCAACACTGAAGTATTTCTCAACTGGGACATAGCTTCTTGTGCTTTGACTTCTGCAGCTGAGGAGCCATGACTATGCTCATTGTGGCATGTCGTAACTACGCCGTTCACTGTATGAATTCTTGCTTTGCAAGATCGCACTACACACCTCCAGTATGTTTTTGTTTCATCAGAGTTTTTTTATGATAGTGGTAGTTGTAATTTTCATTATCCACAAATATTTTTCCACCAGTGTTAGATTTCCGGAACTTAGCCATGGGTTCCGAATTTTGAAATATATAAAATCCTAATACAATAGAGGTTTATGTTACACACTGCTGGCGAGAACTAGAATTACTAGAGATAGGAGAACTACACAGTTCATCTTTCAAAGTATT
This sequence comes from Palaemon carinicauda, assembly GCF_036898095.1. Taxonomy (NCBI): domain Eukaryota; kingdom Metazoa; phylum Arthropoda; class Malacostraca; order Decapoda; family Palaemonidae; genus Palaemon; species Palaemon carinicauda. The sequence goes on along the minus strand of NC_090742.1, from coordinate 118,363,301 downwards.
AAACGCCTGTTGATGTTGCTCAGACCATATGAAATCTACGCCCTTCTTCGTAAGATCAGTTAAAGGAGCGGCTATTATTGAATAGTTGCGTATAAAACGCCTGTAATATCCACTACAATCCAGAAATTGCTGTATTCCCTTGACATTAGTAGGTATGGGAAAATTACGTATAGCCGACACCTTATCATGGACTACTTTAAGACCTTGGCTTGACACCATGAAACCCAAATATATTAATTCTGTTTTGAAAAATTCACACTTACTAATCTTTACCCTTAAGTTATGTTGTCTTAATCTCTGTAGTACTAGTTCTAACTTACGTAGATGTTCTTCTAAGGTGTTGGAAAAGATTACAAGATCTTCCATATAGGCATGCAATATATCCCCTAACAAGTCTCCAAACACTATGTTAATCATTCTTGTAAATGTTATAGGAGCACAACGTAAACCAAAAGGCATCCGTAAAAATTCATAATGTCCCCTGGCTGTGCTGAAGGCTGTGTATGGGATGCTATCTTCTTCTAATGATATCTGGTGAAAGCCTTTAAGTAAGTCCAAACTGGTAAAATATTTATTCTGACCTAACAAAGACAAAATATCGTCAGTACATGGCACTGGGAATCGATCAGGGATCGTTTCCTCGTTTAGACGACGAAAGTCGACGCAGATACGCCATGTTCGATCTTTTTTCGGTACAACTATTAAAGGAAAATTATAAGGGCTGTTTGATTTTCTAATGACTCCCTCCTCTAACATTTTACCTACTTCATCATTTATTTCATTCTGGAATTTCATAGGGAGTCTGTACGAGGGTACATATATAATTTTCTGCTTGTCCTTTAACCTTATTTGATGCTCGATCACATCTGTTTTTCCTAAGGATCCATCCGTAGTGGAAAAGACATCTTGATATTTAGTTAAAAGTTCAAAAATTTTCTGTTGAATTATTTCGTCTTGAATGTCCTTACTGATTTTATTTTTAATAGATCGCAAAAGGGATTCATCCGCAACTGATTGAGAGTGATTGATTTCAGCAACGGTAAGAATACGATGTTTATAAACTTCTACATCCAAGATATGTTGATTTTTGTGAATTACTAAAGTGTTATTTAAATGATTACAGACTTCGATATTACATTGCTGATGTGAGCCTACTGTATAAATAGCTTGTGTGACAGACAATCCGTTAGTTTCCAAAGTATCGGAAAGGATTAATATTTCTTAATGTTTTCTTTATTTGCACTATTAAATTCGAAAGTATGTTTGGTTCGATAGAGTGCGTGCAAGATGATATTACGGGTGAACTAGAATTCTGCTGGGTCGCGTATATTATTTCTTTATTAGTGAGACAAGTTATTGGTTCTTCAACGTACGTTACGGTTACATTTGTCGTCTCCTTTTTATCCAAAACTGATTTTAAGGTATTAGAAGACTTATAGAATTTCCCTCTGATATACACGCTGTGCTTGGCAGGAGCTAAGATAATGTTTTGAATTCCCATAGATGGGTATCCTATAATTACAGCTGGATACATATTAATGTTTTTTACAACAACAAATGTATCGGCAAACGTGCGATTACCGACTCTGAACTGAACATGAGTTATGCCTGTGACATTTAATTCATTATTTCCTATACCTGAAAGTCTAATTCCTGATTTTTCAATCGGAAAGTTCGAAAACAACAAATGATGTGTCTTCAAATCCATAATATTACGTGGACTACCAGAGTCAAAAAATAACGTAAAGGATTTGTGTTCTAAATTTACAGCATATAAGGTTGGCCGTAACTCATTTTGGCTTATTATTGTATGAATTCGTTGCAAAACTACGGGAGCATGCACTGTTTTACTTAATTCGGCCGTGTGTTTCATAGGAAAATCTATTGTCTCACAATTATCTGATAAAACATTAAATTGATTATTCAATACTATTGATGTTGACATGAATGACCTTGGCCCAACATCACTCTCTTCCCCTCTAGAGTTAACTCTGTGGTATTTGCTTTGCTCTGCACATTCTGAAAATTATTCTGACATTGCGAGGTCTGGTTTGACGGCCCAGGCTCAGCGATACTTGAAGAAGTGTTTGTTTGTTTTGGACTCTGAACTGCATTGACATT
>NC_090742.1:118352491-118354991 GCF_036898095.1 Palaemon carinicauda | reverse complement strand
CCTTTATTTTTACCATGTTCAAGCAAGAAAATGAAGAATGCTCCCCAGTGTGTACATTTGCATCATTAGTAACTAAGTCTTCTTATTCAATGAGTATATTTTCAAGTATCGGAAAGTGTGGCTAAACTAGGGAGCAAATAATTTCTTGTTTAATGAAGTTGCAGAATCTTGAAAAAATCTAAACAGTTACTTTTTTTCTTTTCGAAACATACAACTATCAAGGTTCTTTATGTGGTAAAATAAAAAGAACTGTTGTTCATTATGATATGATTTCAAATTCAAGAATGTGTATAGCGTCTATTAGAAATTTTTATAGAAGGGGACGGAGTACTTTCTGATCTTTATAGTTCATACTTTTCTTATGAATATTTGGCGAAAAAGCTATACAACGCTATTTTATGATAGAGCCCACTTATACAATTAAAATATGAATTACGAACGTATTTGATACATTCTCTGGAATTGTATGTGAATATTTTGCTCAGAATCTGAATATTATATTACTCTAATTACAACTATTTGCATTGCTCTCAAAGGAGAAATTATTTTTTAATTAAGATATTATTCATACTTTTTATGAGAATAACGAGATTCATCAAGTGGCTCAATCGGTAAATTAGAAAAAGAATTTTGATAGTTTTTTGTACTGGAAATATAATTGTATGAGGAAGAAAAAATCCGTATTGAATATTATAGCTTTTATCATTGACATAGGTTCTGAATCCATGCATATTTGCAATGAAAAAACGAAACAAAATATACCACACACACATACACACACACACACACACAAACACACACATATATATATATATATATATATATATATATATATATATATATATATATATATATATATATATATATATATATACATACATATGATATATATATATATATATATATATATATATATATATATATATATATATATATATATATATATATATGTATATATATATATATATATATATATATATATATATATATATATATAGATAGATAGATAGATATATATAGTCTTTTCATATGTATATATGCTGCATATATATATATATATATATATATATATATATATATATATATATATATATATATATATATATATATATAGAAAGTGTACCCGAGGCATCCAAAATGACGAAGTATTTTTATAGATATACGCAGACACAGATTCAACTCTTCCAATCCCCTCTTCCTTTCCTTACTATAACACGCTGGTTCGGCAATTATAATTATTATTATTATTATTATTATTATTATTATTATTATTATTATTATTATTATTACTTGCTAAGCTACAACCCTAGTTGGAAAAGCAAGATCCCATAAGCTCATGGGCTCCAACTGGGAAAATAGCCCAGTGAGGAGAGGAAACAAGGAAAAGAGAATTAATTAACAATTAAAATAATATATTTAAGAATAGTATCAACAATTAAGGTAAATATTTCATATATAAACTATAAAATCTTCAGCGAAATAAGAAGAGAAATAAGATAGAATAGTGTGGCCGCGTGTACCCTCAAGCATATGAACCCTGACCAGAGACAGTGGAATACCATAGTACAGAGGCTACGGCACTAGTCAAGACTAGAGATCAAGGGTTTGATTTTGTAGTGTCCTTCTCATAAAAGAGCATCTTACCATAGCTAAAAACGTCTCTCCTATCATTACCAAGAGGAAAGTAGCCACTGAACAATTACAGAGCAGTAGTTGCCACTTGAGAGAAGAATTATTTGGTAATTTCAGTGTTGTCAGTTGTATGAGGACAGAGAAGAATATGTAAGAATGGGGCAGACTATTTAGTGTACGTGTAGGTAAAAGGAAAATGAACCGTAATCAGAGAGGAGAATCCTCTGTAGTACTGCCTGACCAGTTAAAACACAACATAACTCTCTAGCGGTAGTATCTCAACGAGTGGCTAGTGACCAAACCAATTTGTGGGATAGTGTGGTTTCTAGTGTATTTCTCAGGGTAACCCCTCACGCCAGGGTATGATCATGATAGGATATATATATATATATATATATATATATATATATATATATATATATATATATATATATATATATATAGTTCATTATTTTGCCTTGTAAATTACATAATTGACCTCACAATGAGAGTGAAAATACAAAGTTGTCTTATTTATATACGATATGGATTCCCCAAGGATTCTAAAATCATTGGATTTAAGAAAAGGGGATTAAACAATATTTATTTGGGTTCAACTTCTAATATGAATTTCTGCCTCAGTTTTATCCCAACCTATTCTAGGACCTAAATTACGCCCATAGAAACCCAAAACATTAGGAACCCTCTTTTGATAGCCATTTTATGCGGTTTGGTTCTAACAATTAAGCCTTTAGATTAGATAACATAAAATGAATAATGATTTTAACGCCGAATAATATTTATCACGTTGTTTTTTCCAGAGTTATTATTAATTACAAGTATATGCAACTATATTTAGACACTGACCTTTTATTTATTTTCTTAAAAT
>NC_090742.1:118329991-118347491 GCF_036898095.1 Palaemon carinicauda | reverse complement strand
AAACCAATGCAACATAGCTTGCATAAAGGAACAATTCTATTAGAATTATCCCAGATAAAGTACATAGAATGAATGCTCAATTATACCAATAAATTGACACAGGTGAAGGAGACGCAAGGTTCTCAAGAACAAGTTTATTGACAAGCAATGAATAGACAGGTTAACAACAATTATATATATATATATATATATATATATATATATATATATATATATATATATATATATATATATATATATATATATATATATATATATATATATATATATATATATATATATATATATATATATATATATATATATATATATATATATATATATATATATATAGAAGAGGATAACCCAAACTTTAAGCATAAGTATGATAGTAAACAGAACTTGTTTATCTGGAAGGAAAAAACATTATTGCCACTTTTAAGATACCGAGGTATCAAAGTCATAAAAGTCTGTATTACAAATCAATCACATTAGCGTTAGAAAACGCTCGGCACACATGTCTGCACTTATGCTAGGTTCACCTTTGGAAATGGAACAGTCTACGTGGGCAACTCAGTGCCCTCACTTAGTTTGTAGTACTGTATGTAACTACACACTCACCCTGGAATTAATCGTCCCAATTAAAACCACAGTTCCTCGCAGAGTTAAACAGTAGGGTTAACAACGCGACCCACTGCTACCACAGATCTCTTTAGTTCCTCTACTTGCTTCGCATAGTGGCGAAAGAACACTCTGGAAGACTTCCAGCCAGTGTATGAACGGAGATGTTCAAAATCCATACAATTAAAGAAATTTAAGGATGAGGCAACTTTCCTTGGATCGTGAACTGCAGGTGTACTGTCAGGATCCGCTCTGCGAATAAAATATGTGATTTTCGCTCTGAGTTGATTCAGAGATAAATTTGAGCCTGATGTTTCTCCCCTGGATAGTTGACCACCCTTGAAGTCTGAAGTTCTACGAAGATAGACCTTTAGGCATTCTACTGGACATAGAGATGCATCTTCTCTCAGAGGGCAGATTCTCCAGGGACCCCACCTGTTGGTGGGTAACTCATTCTTGGCGAGAAACGTAGGATCCGGAAACAGGTTCAGTTCTCCCCCATCCAGGAACTGAACACGACCTGCCTCTCTCGAGAGGGCTACAATTTCACTAGCCCCGGCCCCGGACGCGAGTGCAAATAGGAAAATAACTTTTTGTGTCAAATCCTTTAACGCACACTCTTCATTGCTCAACAGAGAAGCGAAATGAAGAACTTTGTCTAAAGACCATGAAATGGGCTTTGGAGGTGCTGAAGGTCTGAGCCTAGCGCAGGCTTTCGGAACTTTATTAAAGATCTCATTACCAAGGTCGACCTAGAAGGCATATAGAAAGGGTCTTGTCAAAGCAGACTTACACGCCGAAACCGTGTTAGCTGCCAACCCTTGACCATGGAGGTGGATGAACAAAGATAAGCAGAAATCTGTCGAGATCTCCTGCGGATTCTTCGCCTTGACAAAGGCCACCCATTTTCTCCAAGATGACTCATATTGCCTTCTAGTGGATTTGCACTTATATTCCTCTAGGAAGTCTATGCTGGCTTTCGAAATCCCGAAACGCTTTCTCACCGCTAGGGAGAGAAAATCATGAGCTGCAGGGTCCGGGTTTTCTGTAATGAAGCGCAGACAGTCGACTTCTGGACTCGCTGGGTCAGAACTGGATCTGGTAGCGGTACAAACTTCAGCCGTAGTTCCAATGCCAGGGGGAACCACACGCTGTTCGGCCACTTGTGGGCCACCATTGCCGCTACCCCCTTGAAGGATCTCAGTTTGTTGAGGACCCTCAACAGAAGGTTGTGAGGAGGGAACAGATAAATCCTGGACCATCTGTTCCAGTCGAGGGACATCGCGTCCATTGCTTCCGCTAAGGGGTCCTCGTACGGGGACACGTACAGGGGCAACTTCTTGTTGTCTTTCATCGCAAAGAGGTCTATCTGCAGTTCTGGGACTTGATTCAGAATGAAGGAGAATGATCCTGCGTCTAAGGACCATTCCGACTCTATCGGTGTGAACCTGGATAGAGCGCCCGCTGTCACATTGCGGACTCCTTGAAGGTGAACTGCCGACAGGTACCACTTTTTCTTTTCCGCCAATCGGAAGATGGCCAACATCACCTGGTTGTGAGATGGTGACCTCGATCCTTATCGATTCAAGCATCTCACAACTACCTCGCTGTCCATCACCAACCTTATGTGGATCGAGTGACGCGGGGAGACTTTCTTTAAGGTAAGGAGCACTGCCATAGCTTCTAGAAAGTTTATGTGAAAGGTCTTGAATAGCTTGGACCAAGTCCCCTGGACTTTTTTCCGATGAGAGTGACCTCCCCATCCCTTCTTCGAGGCGTCTGAGTGAATCGTCACCGACGGGGGAGGTGGCTGAAGAAGAACCGACTTCTTTAGATGTCTGGCTTGGGACCAAGGCCTGAGAAGAGTACGTAGCCGAAGCGGAACTGGTCTTCTCAGATCTCTTCGCGCGTTTGATGCATAACTTCTCCAAACTCCGGTTGCATCCTTTAGCTGTGCTCTTAGCACTGGGTCTGTCACCGAAGCAAACTGGAGAGAGCTCAGTACCCTCTCCTGTTCGCATCTTGATATCCTTTCGGAATCTAGAAGTCTCTTGACAGAACCCGCTATCTCCTTCCTTTTCTTCGCCGGGATGGAGAAACGGTGTGACATTAGGTCCCAGTGGATTCCCAACCACTTGAACTTTTGAGATGGAGAAAGTCGAGACTTTTTTCTGTTGATCTTGAAGCCTAGATACTCTAGGAACTGGATCACTTGACTGGAAGCTTACAAGCATTCTGTCTCGGATGCCGCCCACACCAGCCAGTCGTCCAGGTAGGCTACTACCTGAATTCCCTTTAGGCGTAATTGTTTGAGAGCTACGCTCGCAACCTTCGTGAAAATCCTTGGGGCTATATTTAGCCCGAATGGCATGGCTCTGAAGGCGTATAGTCTTCGTTGTAGCTTGAACCCTAGGTAGGGGGAGAGTCGACGGTTGATTGGAACGTGCCAATAGGCGTCTGACAAGTCTATGGAGACGGAATATGCCCTCTTGGGCAGTAAGGTCCTTATGTGTTGCAGTGTTAGCATCTTGAATTTGCAATTCACTATGAACTTGTTGAGTGGCGACAAGTCCAGAATGACTCTGAGCTTTTCCGAGTCTTTCTTGGGAACACAAAACAGCCTCCCTTGGAATTTGATGGACTTCACCCTTCGGATCACTTTTTTCTCCAACAGTTCTTGAACGTACTCCTCCAGAACGGGGGTGGAGTGTTGGAAAAACTGAAGGCACGGGGGTGGAGTGCAGTACCAGCTCCAGCCCAGTCCGTTCTTGAGTAGGCTGTGGGCCCAGGGATCGAAGGTCCACCGATTCCGAAAATTCTGAAGTCTCCCTCCTACCGGCATCATCTCACTTGGACTGCCGTCCTGAGGTCTTGCCTCCCTGACCGCGACCTCCCCTGAATCCCCTTCCCCTTGAGGGGCGCCTAGACGAGCCTCTGGCTGCTCCTCTAGGCTTTGCTCGAAAGGAAGTAGACTGCCCTTCGAACGTTGGGGTGAATGCCGTGGACTGTGTCGACACAGCCTGGGGCACCCACTGAAATGTGGTCGGGGTTTGTGCCACCATCTGGGGCACTGAAGGCAATGGCAATTGCAGTTGCTGTTGCTGTCTAAGAGGCTTGGCTGGCCGAGACGGTAGCCTAGTCCTCATAATCTTCCTCTTTGGTTGAGGACCCTCATCCGGGGAAGACTTTCTTTTGATAGCCAGGCCCCACTTCTGGAGAAGGTTTCTATTCTCCGAGGCGGCCTTATCAACAACTTCTTTGACCAATTCGGTAGGGAAAAGGTCTTTGCCCCAAATGTTAGAGGAGATTAGTTTCCTTGGCTCGTGCCTCAACTTAGCCGAGGTGAACACGAACTCCCTACAAGCTCTCCTCGCCCTGACGAAGCTATAAAGATCCTTCGTCACTGTGGCCAGATGAGTCTTGGCCACTACCATGAACATTTCATGGACCTTGGGGTCACTTGCCATCGTCTCAAGAGTAGTCTGAAGAGACATTGAGGCAGCCAGTCTTTCTTTTGTCTCGAGCTCTCTCCACAAAAGAAAGTCAGACAGCTTAGGGAGGTCCTCGCCGAACTGACGTCCGGCAATATCAGCCTCCGACTTCCCAACTGAGAAGGTAAGATGGACGTCCTTCCAGTCTTTGTGGTCCATAGGCAGGGCCAGCGACAAGGGTTTACATTCCTCCAGGGAAGGGCAAGGTTTGCCGGCCTCGACTGCTTTTAGTACAGCCGCAAACCCTTTCTGTAAAAAGGGGAAGGCTCTAGCAGGAGAGGACACAAAAGAAGGGAGCTTCTTACTCAATGCAGCTACCTTTGAGTTCGTGAAGCCCCTCTCTTTCATCGAGGATGAAAGCAAAGCTTGAGCCTTAGCATGGTCCATCACTATGACCTCCTTCGGCTCTGTCTCCTCCTTTGAAGCTGGTTCCTTCCTCAGCCGGACATAACAGTCCGGATATGACCCCTTGCTGGGCCAGAATTCCACCTCCTCTAGGGGAACTGAACCCAACTTATCCGAGATGACGATCTTTCCAGTCGTCATCGGCATGAGCTCAGCACACCTCCATGGGTTAACATCTGAGCACAAGGGAAGGTATTTCACATTGAGCCTTTTCTGGGGCCCATGTGATGCTGCAAGGCTCTGCATCCGCAGTTCCATTGCAGCCGCCTTCTCCTGATTCTCCTTCTGCATTTGTTGGATCATTCCAACAATGGAGGAGAGGGCCTGTCCCAGCTCTTCCGGGAGAGCAGACGATGTTGAGGGTATAGGCTCCGGGATCTGAACCGGAGTAGCCGACACCTCGTCGGCCTCTTCCTCTACAATGTCTGGGGCTTGAACTTCACCCTGGCCTCCTACCAGGAGGTCTTCCTCCAGACGCTCGTCCACATCAGACATCCTGTCATCCAACTGGATGTCTTGCAAAGCGACCGCGACTTCAGCATCCACCTGGATCTGAACTTGGGGGATCTCCTCTTGAGGCTGGGGAATCACTGCATCAGCTGATGCCCTAGGGAAAAGATACGCCCTCATCTTCTCACTTGGAAGATAAGGTCCAGAGGTGTTCTTCTGGAACCCCCTTACCCAGGTACGAAGCTTCTCCCTTGCTATATCCCTTGATTCCGCCGTCCTAGGGGAATCAAAGGCCTCAGTAATCAGGTTAGTGCACACGGTACATGCCTGAGTGTCCCAATACTGGAGATCACCCTTGGAGACAGCACATGCTGCGTGCCTCCTACAAAACTCATGTCCGCAGAGGTTCTTCCCGCGGACGTTGCAGAAAACACTTCCGCACTTCGGAGGGTCCTCCTGTAAAGAGAAGAAATTTCCATGAGTATCAAGTGAACTACGTATCACTGGATATGCACAGTTTAGCATAACAATTCAGAAAGGAAAGACACACACTTGTGTTTCCTTCACAACCAATTGTTGCAGCCTTCCAGATAATAAAATCGTATGGTTAATCTCTTCTAGAATAACCAATGAAAAGTTTCCAGAGGAAACAGGTGGATCTCACACCTAAGCAATGATTTTAAAATCCTGGATAATAGACAAGAAAGAACTCACTTTCTTATCTGTAAGGCAACAGCAAAGGGCTGTGCAAGACAACACAAAAGTGTTAGAACACACAGTGCTGTACCAAAACTTATACTATAGTTTTCTTCTTACAGTATATGTTATACTGAAGAATACTGGTACAGTATAGCTTTAAAGTATACTACTTAACAGCTAAAAGGCGGCAGAACGCTGGTTCAAATGCATGTGCCGGCCGGCAGTAACTGCCGGCCGGCAACAGCCAATGTCGGCTACACAAGGTAGCACCCGGCTGCCGGCCACTGCTCCTAGCGACCGGCAGACAAGGGCTGACATTAGCCGGCCGGCAAAGGTAAACAACCGATGCCACCCAGCAGCAAAAGAACCAGAGAACTACGACTGCCCGGCTGCCGGCCTCATAGGCCGGCAGCCGGGTCGGGTACAGCACTAGAAGAAAACAGAATGGATGCCGGGATAAGAGCATAAACTACCTCCAAGCCTGGCAATCCGAAAGAGTGCATATAAGGAAGGGGAGAATCTAATTCAGGCTTACTGACCAATGCCGTCTGGCTCTACAGGCAGGCATGGATGAGGGATCAAGGGAGGTCCGGGCAGCACTCAAAGCCGAAGACCCTTGCCGGCCGGTAGAGTCTGCCGGCCGGCAAGGGACTGAGTCAATTCCACATCCTAACCTATCCTAGGTCCAGATGTAGCATGACGTACAGTACTGTAATGGCTAGGCCATTACGGAGAAAGAGGGGGAAGGGACAAAAGAGGGTCCTACAAACCTTGCTTTAGTGATGGACCACCTGCAGCCAAGAAAACTCATCTTAGCCTAAGGGAGATCCAAGGAGGGAGGCCAGCAATACTTGCCAGCTCCCAAAGAACCAAAGCAAGGAAGGTGTTGCTACTCCCAGGGAAAGGATCCTATCCTCCCACCGAGAACAGCAACAAGGACTAGTCTGCTAGATCACAAAAGAAGGAATCATCTCGTACAGAAACCTTCGGTAGTGACCTAAGGAGGCTAAGCCTCCTATGTCTGTGTCAGGCCAGCGAGGGAGACTCTACTCCAAGCCAGACAAACACAGACTCTGACTAAAAACTCTGTTGTTCTGTCCCTCTCTGAAACCAGACTTACTGGAACAGGAAGGTACAGTAACACCCCAGTATAGTTTTATCGAAAGTTAATTCAGATAAACCACTTAGGGATAAGCCCAAGGCTTAAACAGAGGGAAAGGGATTGCATACCTTCTCCGAAGAAAAGAAAGCAACTGGGGAGTATGAGAAAGTATACTAAGGTTCCATAAGCAACTTAGCCTACGCACCAAGAGAATCGATTACCTAAATCACCGAAACTCACTCGTATACTATCTTGGAAATATTCAACATAATCTTAAATGTATAAAAAACAGCCTAAAGCTTCAATAAAATTTTAATACACTCGGAAAAACCAAAATCATGCAGGAAGTACTAGGACCAAACGACTAGGCTACATGGCCTAGTGTAGGCCAGAGTTGGCGAATACTTCGCCAAAATAATACTAAAGCACGAAAGGAAATCTTATGTAACGCTAAATAGCTAAAATTTATTAAAGCAAAACAACCGGGAATGTCGCTCTGGCTAACTAAAACTCATAAAAATCACATAAAAATTTACCAAGAGCCTACATTTATACATAAAAGAAATGGTACTCAACTTATCAGAGGCCGACGAAGTTGGAGAAGCCATGAAAAGCTGAATAAATCCAAGATTTGCGAGAAACACAGGAAAGAACACCGAGTTGTTAAGCTACGCAAAAAGGAATACAGATGGCTCCAGGATTGGCGCCAGGCACGCTTAAGAAACTGGAGAAGAGGGAGCCTTGGGAGCGGCTCCTCCTTTTTCTTCCCCGTTTTCGTTTCTTGCCAATTGACCCCTCGATGTGTTATCTCTGTTTGGGGTGCAGATTGCCATGTAGCGTGTCAAGAATACGTCCTCTGATATGTCGCGATATCCCTTTCATTAGGGATATTCGCTCCAGGAGTTAGAATTCTGGGTACCTTAAGGTAAATTCCCTGGGAATATCGCCGTAGTTGTAATATACCCTAGGAAGCTACCCTATAGGAACTTCCATCAGGACGACATGGCTTGAGCCCAAATATATATATATATATATATATATATATATATATATATATATATATATATATATATATATATATATTTATTTATATATAAATATGTATAAATATACATATAAATATATATATATATATATATATATATATATATATATATATATATATATATATATATATATATATATATATATATATATATTTATATAGCATATTTTCGTTTTTTGGAATCTAATGTAACATTGACAAAACTTTGAAATAAATTCATACACCTTTAACAATAAAAAGTATCTTAAATATCAGAACAGTCCATAAAGAAACAAAAAAAAAAGCACTTACTATGATGAAGGTGAATGAAAATTCTGAATTATATATGTTTTTTTTTTTCGTAACGTTTGAACTTTGAAGGAAAAAAATATAGATTTAGAAACTAATTGATTTTGAATCAAAAAGAATCTAAAAACATTTTACCGTTTGTAAAAAAAAAAATTCGGGATGCAACAGGTGAGTTGTAAACCTAACAGATGAAACCTTAATTATTGTGAAATGTGATGCACAAAGATTCAAAATCACGATTTTACATTTTGGATTGTAATACATTCATGGGGAACATCTTGTTTTTCTCTATCGGTGAAACCATGACTCTTAAAAGCCAAGATTCTTTTTTAGTGAATTTTAAAATTATATAATTCATAAATAGATAGAATTATTCAAACACTTTTGTATTCATGGACATATATCGGCCTAATGATATGAACTCTTGGAATAACAACTTTTCTATAATTAGTTTCGAATGATAATCTGAAAATACTGTTTTAGAAGCATAATGGTGAAAAAAATGCCTCTGCAAAGATCTGAACTTGGAAATGCACTTGCTACTTTTGTTCATTCGTTCGTTTTAGCTTGCCTTGCCGTATGCAAGATATGTTCTCTAGCGATGGCAGTCCGTAAATAACTTGTTACACTCTTCGCCATGATCGACCACCCTTAATAGGAGGATCAAAGGTTCTCTTAGTATATACATTATAAATTAAATATGTTGAATCTACATAAAATTTAATTGAACGTGACAAGATTAAGCTCCCTTTTTGTTTGCTTTGTTTCTGTGGTTTGAAATACATTTAACATGACAGTCACTTCTCAATATCATATAAATGCCTTTATGATATAGCATATGTCAAAGTGCAAGAGGAAATAAACCCAGGCCTCTCTTACTAATGGTCTATTGAATAATTATTAAATAGTAAAGGTACCTCCAGAATCTTCTATATGTGGCTATGATTTCTGACCCTCTCCTGTACATAGAATGAAAAAGCAATACATCAAAAGACCTTCAGATAAATCGAGGGAGTATTTTGAGGTTTAGAATTATTTGAAGAATCTCCTTAGTGCCCTTGCAGTATTTCATTCTTTCCATTGTATTAAAAATTGTATCATTAGAAAAGGAATGAACACAGCTAATCGTATTTGTATACCCAAGAAGAGCTTTTCAGTTGCCATAAAACCTGATGTACAGATAGATATATAACAGATATTTTCAGAGTCTCCCAAAATGGGTTTGAAGATACATTGGTGATGGTTGATATTAGAATATCTGCAAATCCCGTATGTTTTTACAATATACTTCCATACTTATTTTACCGTTACTATGAGTAGATTAACCCCAGTATGTGTGACTGAGGTGCACCAACAGATATTAAGATTAGGGAAGTAGTTTTTCCTTCATTCTGAATGGTACAATGATGAAAAATGGAAATACAAAATTAATGATGTTCAACCATGTATACAATCATACCAAAATTACCCATCATAATTATTGCGAAATTGAATATACATTATACATCACCACCTTTGCGTATAATTAGTTGAAATATTAGAAGTAGATAAAACTATTCCTAACCTGTTGTTGAATTAATCTAATATATGCAATAATATCTTTCATCATTTAACCAACAAACACCGATAATATCCTTGGAAACTTTCTTTCCTGTTCATTGAATAGGTTTTATTATGTAAATACCATTTACCTTTTTAATCTTGATCCGGAATTCAGGTTAAATTCAATTGAAGTGATAAATTCTAACTATTAAGATATTTGAAAATTGATTATTAGTCGGGTATCTGAGAGGGATTTCCGTGCACCCACAGGACTAAATGAAATATGGTTTTCTAGCTTCCTTTCGACATCCTGAATCCCATTTCAGATGTTAACATGAATGAAATTGAGGCCAAGTTGTAGATATTGAGCTTTATATCAAAGATCGTCACGAAAGCTAAAAATTAAAAAAATTTGATTACTGTTGGGAAAATGTGAAAAATCTTTGAAGATAGTATATACTTTATCTGAAGTTATACATCAAACCTATTTAAAGCATTATACAATAATTGTATTACTCTAATTTAATTTTGCTTACTCATATTAGCTGCCAGTTCCAATAATTTCAGACATGCGATAAGTTATTTTTTATTCAAATATATAATCAAGTCGTTTTCCTTTTCCGTTAGTGTTGATATTTTTTTTAAGACATACTAAACTGATTAAGATAATTTAATATCCAAAACTAAACTTGTATATAATTAATACCCTGAAAATAAAACACGGACCATTTACTGCCTTTTCGGATGCCATTAATGCCAGAGAGAGGTTTGAGATCATCGTGTAACAGATCCTATGGAGTCTGTTTCTAGAATGACTGAAATATGTCAAGAAATTCAGAATGAATTTCAAGAAAACAAGACTTCCACCATGGATGTTACCAGCGAATCATGATAAATTTGCTTCGCTTTTAGTCACTCTAACCCTCGACCAGTCAAGTTATATCTCTTGGGAAAAGCAGATTTCAAAGGAAGAAAATTGCTGAGAATGTAATTTTTGCTCCTAACTGCCCTTGCAGCGATAATTTGGATAAAGTTTACGTTGCAAAGGCTGGCCTTTCTATAAGCAGGACACAGTATTCCTTAGAGCGAAATGGGCGGAAGTGGAGGTGCATCTCTGTTTGCACGTGAAGCCAGGTATCATACAAATGCAATCGTTCCCAGTCCACTGTAGACCAAAGGCCTCAGACATGTCTTTATTCATGCCTGGAGTTTTAGTAATTTTCATCGCCACACTGGCCAACCTTGGATTACTGATGGTGGGGAATTTTTGTCTAATCGCTTACTGAAAACAAACATAGTATGCCCTGACTAGTAGGCCTACAGCTTTTCTCATCATTGCGATACATAAACACTTCTCACCACGTTAAGGTATCTCCACCCAGAAAGGGGTTGTATATTCATATACAAGAAAAACAGAGATAAGGTTAACGGGGGACAGTTAACGACACCATATATAACATTTTATGACAACTCACCTCCAGCAGAACCAAAGAGGTGAATTGTATAACTCCTGTCTGTGATGGTACTTAATTCTTATTCAGAGCATTATTGGCATGATTCGAAATTTGATTAAGGCCCCATGGAACCTGAGTAACATAATAATACAAGATATAAAAACCTCCAACAGCTCCCCCTGTATAGTAGAGATCATTAGATAAAATAAAGATAACTCTCTCTCTCTCTCTCTCTCTCTCTCTCTCTCTCTCTCTCTCTCAGGCAGTTTGAAGATACCATTTACTACCCTATTGCACAGTATTCATTACCTAGCCCTCGAGGAATACAGTAGGCTGAAAGGACTTAATCATTGATCAATTTTAAGTAGACCAAACTCATAAAGAGGTTCGGTAAACCGGGAATTCAAATTAGAAGTTATACCACTAAGGCGTTTCTGTCGCTTTTATAAAGACACATCGACATTAACATACGGTTTATGTGAGGATCGTTATACAGAAAATTTTACTTATATGTACAGTGTATATATATATATATATATATATATATATATATATATATATATATATATATATATATATATATAATACATACATATATATATATATATATATATATATATATATATATATATATATATATATATATATATATGTAATATAAATCTATTTATCAATTGTTATGTTAGGCGGTCATAACGCCACTTTTTTCAAACAAAGGACACGCTAGCAAGAACCACTCGACGTCACAAGCGTTGGGACCCTACCCAGACTCTCCCCCCCCCCCACTAACCATCCTATACCATTCTACTCCCCTGATGTCTCTTTTTCAGACATCTTTACGAACCCCGTGGCTGCTCAACGCGCCACACTGGATCCCAGGAGAAGGAGGGAGGAGAGATGTGAGGGATTTCGAGAGACAAGACTAAGGCCAATGACCAATGGGACAGCGGTCAGTCCAATTCTTCGCCCCCCCCCCTTACTGGGGGCCAAGTGGGGTTAAGTCGACCCTTGGAGGAAAAATAACAGTATCAATCCTCCTAGAGTCGACCTAGGAACAACTGGGGAGCCTTCTTTGCTGATCAACCGCTGTGAGAGCATCATCACCTCTCTTCGCTCTCAAGATTAAGGGAGGCACGACCTGTGACACGTTCTCCACAAGAGAGAAAACAGAGTCCTTTTTATCAAGGTTAGGTGGCTGTATTTTGAGATCCTCATCATCCTTACCCAGCCTTCCATCCCTTCTTTATCACATCCCATTTTTTCCTTTCATCCTTTAACGAAAGATCCTACTCACTGAACCTTTTTTATCCTATTCCTAATATCCCAACCACGTGTGCCGTTTGCTCCTAACCTTAATTATTTCACCCTATGACAGTGTTGACTCCCACGGATAGTGTTCAAATTTCTAAGTTTTGCACATTTATTTAATTTGCCTAAAGGTTTTAACCACATGACTTCATCGTGTTCCAGCAGTAAGTGATCGGTAAATAATCTAATTTATTTCCCTTTCCAAGGAATGAGATTGCTGTTCCTGAAATCGTCTACGGTCCAACCCACTACACGTGAGCACTTGTTACAATCAAATTCCCCGTGAAATACCTCGTGGGTTACTTAAATATACAGTAGTTATTTATTATGCTCCCCTTTTTTTAACCTTTTAGTTAAATATTATTGTATATATATATATATATATATATATATATATATATATATATATATATATATATATATATTTATATACATATATATATATATATATATATATATATATATATATATATATATATATATATATATATATATATATATATATATGAGGTCGGTATCCCCTGTCTTATTGCCGACTGGGAACGTTACCATTATTTTCCTTTCTTGTTGTCGCCCTGAGTTACTTAGGCAAGGCCAAACTCACAAGCATGGGCGTAACAAAAGTGGTGACCTTGCCAGGATTTGCTGACAGTAATTTCAAATTATTTTTATTGAAGTAAAATTCCCCTCTTCTGTCTTTAGTGACGACGAACTTAATTTCCTTTTAATGTAAATTCTCTTATTACTGGAGTTGGAACTGGAAGAAAACAGCCAAAGATTTTTATTTCTATTGTTAATTTTTTTATTTATTTGTGCGTGTATTTGCACCACGAAACCTTTTGTTTTTAAAACTCACGTGCTAGGCCTTAGTCCCATTGTTCAGCAGGATAGCCAACCATCCGAGAATAATCTGTGCTTTGCTCGATTTGAGCGACGGGTATCACAGTGATTAAGTTATTAAATATATTGGGCAGTGCGTGAATGTTTAATTTTGTGTTAAAAATAAGTCAAGTAAAAATTTACGAAATTTTAGGGAAAAAAACGTAGCAGGCTAAACACGTGTTAATTTCCATTGAGGCATAATTCCTGTGTAGGGTAACGGTAAGAACAAGCTGCATTTCTTGTTATTCAGATTTTCTTTTAATAGTCAGTGGTATGGAATTTAATTTTGTAACATTTCGTGGGATAATTTTTATGTGCAGGATTTAAAACGGATAATTTTCGTACGATTATGTTAAAATTGTTAACCTAAAGATAAAGGCTATACGATAGCACATTCAATTTATTTATTTTTTTTTTCAGTCAAGGTATGCGATCTTTTAGATAAAATAATTGGGAGGTGTAATTCCTTAAATTAATTTTACGAAAGGGAAAATATGTATAGGGTTTGATTTTCTTAGCAAAGCAATAAGTAAACTCATTGATACTGTTTTATTTAATTTATTATACTTTAAGTATAAATACAAACTTTGCTTCAAGTCACAGAGTTGCAAGTGGTGGTGTTGCAAGAACGTACCCACACAGTTTTACAAATCCATTTTTTATGTCTAGCATAGAGGATTCCTCATAGGTATGATTCCATTTTTTTATGTATAGCATAGAGGATCCCTCATAGGTGTGATTCTATTTTTTTTATGTCTAGCATAGAGGACCCCTCATATGTGTGATTCCATTTTTTCTTATGTCTAGCATAGAGGATCCATCATAGGTGTGATTCCATTTTTTTATGCATAGCATAGAGATCCCTCATAGGTGTGATTTATTTTCTTATGTCTAGCATAGAGGATCCATCATGGGTGGGATTCCGTTTTTCTTTATTTTCTTTATTTATTTTTTTTTTGGTCTAGCATAGAGGATCCCTCATAGGTGTGATCCCATTTATCTTATGTCTAGCATAGATGATCCCTCATAGCTGTGATTCCATTTTTTTATGCCTAGCATTGATATCCCTCATAGGTGTGATTCCATTTTTTTATGTCCAGCATAGAGGATCCCTCATAAGTGTTTTTCCATTTTTTTTATGTCTAGCATAGAAGATCCTAATAGGTGTTGTTCCATTTTCTTTTATGTCTAGCATAGAGGATGACTCATAGGTGTGATTCCATTTTCTTTTATGTCTAGCATAGAGGATCCCTCATAGGTGTGATTCCATTTTTTATGTCTAGCATAGAGGATCCCTCATGGTTGTGATTCCATTTTTTTATGTCTAGCATAGAGGATCCCTCATAGGTGTGTTTCCATTTTTTTTTCTGTCTAGCATAGAGGAACCCTCATAGGTGTGATTCCAATTTTTTTATGTCTAGCATAGAGGATACCTCATAATTGTGATTATTATTTTTTATGACTAGCATAGAGGTTCACCCATAGTTGTGATTCCATTTTTTTATGACTAGCATAGAGGGTCACCCATAGTTGTGATTCAATTTTTGTTATGACTAGCATAGAGGGTCACCCGTCGTTGTGATTACTTTTTTATGACTAGGATCGAGGGTCACCCATCGTTGTGATTCCATCTTTTTCAATTACTAGCATAGAGGTTCACCCATAGTTGTGATTCCATTATTTTTATGTCTAGCATAGTGGGTCACCCATAGTTGTGATTCCATTATCTTTATTACTATCATAGAGGGTCACCCATACTTGTGATTCCATTTTTTATGACTTGCATAGTTGTTCACCTATAGTTGTGATTCCATTTTTTTCATGACTACATTAAAGGTTTACCCATTGTTGTGATTCCATTTCTTTATGACTAACATTGAGGGTCACCCATCTCTTGTGATTCCATTTTTTTTTTCTTATGACTAGCATAGAGTTTCACCCATTGTTGAGATTCCTTTTTTTTTAAGTCTAGCATAGAGGGTTCCACATCATGGAGATTCCATATTTTTTTATGACTAGCATAGGGGGTCATACATCATGGAGATTGCATTTTTTTTTAATTACTAGCTTAGAGGGTCATACATCGTGTAGATTCCATTTGTGACTAGCATAGAGGGTCACCCACAGTTGTGATTCCATTTTATTTTGTCTAGCATAGAGGGTCACCCATAGTTGTGATTCCATTTTATTTTGTCTAGCATAGAGGGTCACCCATCGTTGTGATTCCATTTTTTTATGACTAGCATAGAGGATCACCCTTTGCTGTGATTCCAACTTTTTTTGAATTAAGCTCACCCATTGTCGTGTCCCCTGGTTTTCAAGTTAGGCTCCTATTCAATTACTTGCGAGGCTTACTATTTGGTGATAGGTCCTTCTCGAGAGGCATTGTGCATTTTGCCTAGCTCCATCTTTATCCTTCCTTTCCTGAGACTCTTGCATAAGTCTAGAGTGTCTTTCCCCTCCGTGTAATCTCTTGCTTGGCTAACACCGTACCTTGAGCTGTTTAAGTTTGATCTGGTTGCTGTCTCGAAGGAATTAGTAAAATGACTGCTGCTAAGATTCAGGACTTTGTTGCACTGGCAGAACGACAAGGTTACTAAGTAGAGGCATTGCAAGGCTATGTGCGTGAGTTTGTGAATGTGGCCAATGGCCGGAGGAAAGTCGAGCAAGAAAAGTTTGAGAAAGAGAGAGAGAGAGAGTTGAGAGAGAGAGAGAGAGAGAGAGAGAGAGAGAGAGAGAGAGAGAGAGAGAGAGGGGGGGGCGCATGAATTGAAAATGCAGGAGATGGACGCCCGATTGGAACAGCTCAATCATTCGCCACCTCAACCCAATGATGCCAAAGTCCAGCAGGACAATGGCAGGAGGATCCATTTCATTGAAGGGTTCACCAAGGAACTCCCAACAGCGGAGTTCGAGGAAACCACGCCCCAGCTTAGTAAAAAGTGCGGGCTAGGGGTAATGAGCGACATCGGACATGAGGGCTATGACTTGCTCTTGGGTCAAAAGCACGTGAAGGGCGTACAGTGAGTGCCCTTCAGGTGCATAAAGGCTGCCAAGCTGGATCCCAAAACAGTAAGGATGCTTCCTGCTGGGAACACGAATGGCTCGGTGACATTAACCTTGGGGAAATACCTTGGTTAGGTGAAGAGGCCCAAGAGTCCTCCTCCTCCAGCAATGAGTCTAAGCCGAGGACTCGCAAAAACTCCTCTGATGAAGCTGTGCGACTTAACACCACTGGCGATAGGGCTGCCTCAACCACTAGGCAAGAGGTCTCAGAGGAGGCAAAAGGGGAAACACCCATCATTCCAGAGACCCCAAGGAGCCAGCCAGAGCTCATCAGATTCCAGCATTTGAACGAGAGGCTGGAAGACTACAAGGCACCTGCCTACTCGGACAAGGCAGTAGTAAATATTCCTCTTCATGGTGTGGTGGTGGGGTATGTAGGTTCCCTGACCAGGAGTAAGCGCGGAAATCGTTTTTGATTAACAATGATCGATCATTTCACGCGCTGTCTCGAAGCTGTGACAAGTAGGTGTGCCAATGCCAATCATGTGGACCACGAGTTCCCACTGACATTCCTAACGGACCATAATCCTCTAACCTACTTGACTGAGTTACGTAATAGGAATAATGGGCTCAAGAGGTGGGTCATAGACCTCCAGAACTACAACTGGAAGGTCAAGTATCTAAAGAGCTCAGATGAGAGAATAGCAGATGTGTTCTTCCGGCATTAGTACTCAATGCACCTTACCATGTCCATAACGTAGCCATAGTCCGTAGGTTAATCTAGGTTGTATAAAAAAATGTTAATTGACCTTGGTGTTTCCCCAGGTAGATAAACTTGAGGAGCCATATTGGCATCATTAGTTGTATCTAATGTATTCTTATGTATTTATTTTTATCATTTT
The DNA here is from genome assembly GCF_036898095.1 of Palaemon carinicauda. Lineage (NCBI taxonomy): Eukaryota > Metazoa > Arthropoda > Malacostraca > Decapoda > Palaemonidae > Palaemon > Palaemon carinicauda. Next base: position 118,330,317 of record NC_090742.1, on the reverse strand, counting down.
TGCATATGATATGTCAATTTTCTTTAATTTCATGTATCCCACTGCACTAGGTCACTTAACTTTAACTATCATTGCATTTTTATTATTTTTTAGTTGTTGCTCTGACCCTACTTGCCGCTTAGAAATTAATCAATTTTCGTGGTGAGACTCACTGAGGGAGGAGTCATTAAGGCTAGTGGCTTCAGACCTTGCTTGCAGAGATCTTGTCCTGTTTTAGTACAAAATCTCTGCTGAAATGGGGAACTGTTATTCTTGGCGGTCATTACACCACCTTTTTCAAGCAAAAGACCATTCCTGCAAGGACCACTCGACGCCACGAGCGTAGG
>NC_090742.1:118322491-118324991 GCF_036898095.1 Palaemon carinicauda | reverse complement strand
TAAAGTAATACAACTTGCAGGGATTATACCTGTTTCATAAAGAGCTGGAAATAATTAGATTTTGGAAGGTCAAAGGTCAAGATCACGGACGAGCAAAACGTCCAAAATCCGTCCAAACGGTTGAAAAATAAGCTGACGTGGCTTTTCAAGTTGACCGTAGATCTATCAAATCTTAATATTAATTTTTTAGCTAGTAACTAAATGGCACCTCAGTTTAAGCATGTTGAAAGATCAATTACCTCTTTTTCGGCTCTAAAATATTTCCCTCCTCTTTCGTCCTGTGCGATTGATAACATTAATAACAAGTATGATTATGATACATACAATGATAAGGATAATTTAAAATAATAATTTTTATTGTTAGAATAAAGAAAAAATAAAAAATAAATAAATAAATAAAAAAAACTTAAAAAATACAAAAAGTAAAAACAAATAAAAATATTAAAATATAAGAAATATACAAATAATAAGAAAATAATAATAATAATAATAATAATAATAATAATAATAATAATAATAATAATAATAATAATAATAATAATAATAATAATAATAATAATTGATAGACAGGGTGATTGTTTTACTCTTGAAGTTCTACAAGAAACTTATTACAGATACGGTGTATAATTACAGGAATATGGAACATGTCCAGCCCGGTAAACTAATGTATAAACAAAGATTATTCCATTTGGTTGGAAGATTCATGCAAGGTATAAATACTATTAAAGGATTTGTTGCAACTCAGTTTGTAATACGATCACTTATTTTTGGGGGAAAGAGGTCAAGTCTCTGCAGAACATTTCAGTAAATACAGGAAATTTGAACCGCAAATTGCCTTTATCACGAAGCAATTTCGGTAATGGTTCATGAAACCACTTGATATTCTTTTAGCTATCCACATTGCGTCATTACAGTTTCATCTTTGAATGTCCCTTTCTTATTACTAGAGTTCTTTATAGTCTCCTTTGGCTTTATAATTTAATGATATTGTTTTGAACTTGATATTACTTAACTATCTTCATTTTTACTCCTGTTGTATCCCATATGTTTAAATGTACTACAACGAGAAGGTTATTCATTACATTCGTTTTAATCAGTATGTTTAGATATCGAGCTAATTAGAGGAAAAATCAAATCTACAGTAATTTCTTCCTGCAAAAAAAAAAAAAAAAAAAAAAAAAAAGATGATCAGCCTAGTGCCGTTTTGACTTCAAGTAATGGGATGTCATCAAATGTATACAACTATTAGTCTGAATATACATTTATCCATATAAATTAAATTATATTTAAAGAATATCTCTAAAGAAATAAGGATCCATAGCATATTTTCTTCATTTATAAACTATATTTTTATAGGTAAACAATTAAACTTTACCTATTGCCTGCAGTAGTCAGTGATACTAGCAAAAATATTGGTTATATAGTGTTATAGTTACGACGAGAAGATGACAATGAATATATACATACATACATACATACAATTAGGCAGTATATATATATATATATATATATATATATATATATATATATATATATATATATATATATATATATATATGTATACATATATATATATATATATATATATATATATATATATATATATATATATATGTATACATATATATATATATATATGTATATATATATATATATATATATATATATATATATATATATATATATATATATATATATATATATTTATACTGTATGTGTATATATATATATATATATATATATATATATATATATATATATATATATATATATATATATATACATATATATATATATATATATATATATATATATATATATATATATATACTGTATGTGTGTGTATATATATATATATATATATATATATATATATATATACATATATATATATATATATATATATATATATATATATATATATATATATATATAAAGATCAGTGATGTAAAATAGATTTATTAATCGCTTCTTTTATCCATGAACAAATTAAAAGACTTGAAAAAGTTTGCTCGTAAACAATAAATTGAAGAAGACCGTACAGTACATGGAGTTCTATATATCGAATTCTGAGCATCTTTGATTCTAAAAAGCCATGAAACAAACTAAAAGACAGAATTTTATTCTCCTTTTTCAGATTTACGTAGAACATAATAATCCATGGCTCACAAAGGAGAGTCAAATATGAATGGACAGAATAAATAAAACGTAAACTGGTATCTTCTTCTGTCGTAGATTTATTTACAGAACAATCTATGATGATTGCTCATGAATGTTCGTAAATTTTTAAGTTCCCTATTATGATTCTCCTAAGTTAGAAAACAATCCTAATTAACCCGATTTGGTCATGTGAAAATAGCTGTTAAAACTCCACTGTGAAAATTCAATTATATGAGTAGAATAAGATAAACTTAGGATTTTAAGATGATTTCAAATAGAATATAATATTTCATCAAATATGCAACTGAAGCCGTGTATCCATTATACCCCTCACCACACC
>NC_090742.1:118302491-118307491 GCF_036898095.1 Palaemon carinicauda | reverse complement strand
TATCCATGTTGTTCTATTTTCTGTCTCCTAGTGTTAGTAGCGTCAATATTCTTTCCATAGCTCTTAAAGGTGTAATTAACTTATGTATTAAGGGTTTAGTAAGGCTCTAAGTTTCCAATACAAAAGTTGTGATTGGTAGGACCATCTAGTTGAATATTTTTCCTTTTAGAGAAAGTGGCATTTTACGTTTCATAATTTCATTTCAGTCATCAAAAGCTCTCCATTTTCAGTTTTATATCATTATTTTTTTTTTATTCAAATGTTCTGTCATCTTTTGCAATTCCTCCTATGATTCAGTAAATAGAACTATGTCATCTGCAAATATTAAGTTAAGGTATACCATATTGATGTTGATTCCTACGGTTTCCCATTGTAAATTCTTAAAAACTCATTCTAGGCACGCTGTAATTTTTGTGAAAAGATTGGGTTTCCCTGTCTAATGCATTACTCAATTGGAATTTTCTCATTATCTTTATGTAGTTTCAGGATTGCTTTACTTCCCGCATAGATATCTTCAAGCGTTCCTTAATAAGATTCATGTCATCCTTGCTTTAGAAAAGCTTTCATTAAAGTTTAATTATTGCTGAACTTTTGACAGAATCAATAGCTTTATCATGGTCTGTTAAGGCCATGCACAGTGGTTTGCCATACACTGTTGATTTTTTTATTAGCTGGTTAATTACATAGATATGGTCAGTTGGTGAATAAAAGGTTCTAAAGCATGCTACCTCTCTTCGATTATTAAAGTCTAGCTTTAATCAAGTTATTTCTTATATCACTATAGTATATCATTGTATAGAAATCCTCTGCATTTTTCATCGCTCCATTTCTTTAGTTGATAATATTTTAATTTTCCTCCTTTAAAGCAAATATCTGCTGATGCCTGTTCTAAGCATTCTTTTTGATAATTTGATGCTTCTTTCTTTCTTTAGAGCTTCCCTGATTTAGGTCTAATTGTGTTTACAAATATCTTGGGTAATTAGCTTGTTTACTGTTTTGGATAGTTCTGGTAATTCTGTTTTATTTTTCTTTGATTTTACCATTATTTCCAGTTTTTTGTTTATTAGATTTTTGAGGTTTCAGAGCAGTTTTCCTTGACCTTGTTTAGCAACGTTTCCACCTATCCCTTGTGCTAATTCCAAAGCAAATTTTGTTAGATTATTAACCAAATCTTTTTCACTAGCCTCTATTTCATCATGTAGCTGAGAATCCTTATTTTTGAATTCCTAAACTAAAATCTTCAGATTTTTTTCTTAATGCGGGATTGATTATTTTCTTTCTTAGAACTGGCTTTTCTCTGTCTCTACTTAGATCTCAACATATCTTACTTCTCACGATTTTTCGGTCGCTTGACTTCAGCTTGTTTAATATTGTTTCATCTTTAAGTAAATAAACATTTTCAATGAGGCTAAAATCCATTCCGTTTTTCGTTTCTCCATTTGGGCTTCTCACTGACCATACATACATACATATATATACAAGATATATATATATATATATATAAATATATATATATATATATATATATATATATATATATATATATATATATATATATATATATATATATATGTCTGTGTGTGTGCGTATACAGTGGATAATAAGTTCTATATTCTAGGCATTATCAACAGAATATTCGATTCTTAAAAGCCTTAAAAATCATTTCTTAAAAATTCGTTAATTTTGAATAAATATCAATTATGGCTGATATTATTTCCATGAATATAATTGTAATATATTAGCAATTATAGAGATATGACAAAATATGTAAATCAAACTCTCATAATCTAAAAAAGAAACATATCACGAATGTCTGTTTTCATTACAAAGAAGTAAAAAAAAAAACTATGCGGAAATTGATTAAAACTTAGATATTTATACAACAATGTTTAAGAATCCCATTGAATAATCACCAGGGAATTAGGTAGTAAGTGGTCTCTGGATTGAAGAGACCCTCATAATTACAAAACCGTGCTGATCTATATTAAATAAATTATTTTTAACCAAATGATTCATTATTTATTACCCTTTCATACACTTTCATAATATGTGATGTTAGACTAACAGTTATATAATTGCTTGCCTCTGGTCTTGATACACTTTTGAAAATAGGGGTTATATATGCTAATTTATGTTTAACATATATCTCGCTCATATCTACACTTTGCTTAGCTGTATTGCAAGCGGCTTCGGGATAGTTTGTGAAGTTTTTTTTAACAAAATCGCTGGAACTCCATCTGGCATGGCCGCCGATCCATTTTTAATCTCGCTTATAGCCTGCATAATATTTGCTTCATTAATATCTATATCCGTTAGATATCAAATATTTTCTTTTCTCATTTCTGTTTCATTATTTTCATTCAAAATTGTTGGTGTGAATTCACTCTTATATTTTTCTGCTAATATGTTGCATATTTCCTTTTTTTTATTCGTTAACTGTCCTTCAATTCTTAGAGGTCTATTTCTAACCTCCCTTTATTCATCTTTTTTGCATAGGAGTAAAGTACTTTAGGGTATTTTTTGGATATTTTGAAGTGTCCTTTCTTCTAAGTCTCTTTTATCATTTTCTTTTGATTGCATAATCTTCTGTTCTGCATTCTCTATCTTACTTTTTATTTCCATCATTTTCCATACATTTTTTTCTTTTGCAATATTTTACTTCCATTTTCTTATTTTCTGAAATAAGATACTTCTATCTCTTGGTATGCATGTCTAATATTTATCTTTTTTTCTCGGTACATATTTTCCAACAATTTTCTCCAGTATTTTGTACAGTATATCCGTATTTACCTGTATATTATCACTTACGAATGCATTTTTCCAATCTTTGTTCATTTTTCATTTATTTCTGGCCATTTTATATTCTTACTATAAAAACTATATTTTCCATATCCTTCCCATCATTTTGTGCTTTGTTTATCTCTGCGTTCACTTTCTTTGGAATGGACTATTCATTCTAGGACATTGTGGTCTGAAATTCCCGTGTTATACGCTATTATTTCTTTAACATAATTCACCTCATTCACAAATACTAAATCTAGAACATTGTCCTTGCTTGTTGGAATGTAGTTTATTTCTTGCATATTATGTTTTAATAGCCTATGTTGAAGCTTTTCAAATTGCCTCTTATCTTCTACACTACTATTATTCTCTTTTTTTTATATGTATATATATACAACCACTTTCTTCTATCTGTTCTTTCCAATCCACGAAAGGAAAGTTAAAATCTCTGAATAGGAGTATATTCCAGTCTTTATGGTTTCTACATATATCATCTATTTTTTTCTACTATCATGTCAAACTCCTTAGTATTTGGGGGTCTGTAAACTACAATATTCACTAGTTTTTCATATTCAAATTCTACCGCAGAGAGAGAGAGAGAGAGAGAGAGAGAGAGAGAGAGAGAGAGAGAGAGAGAGAGAGAGAGAGAGCTTTTGAATCATAATGGCTCTTCTTTTCAGAATCCATAACATAATTCTAAATAATATGTCACCTTTTTCTTTTCAAATTATTGTGATCTAATATGCTTTGTTTTATGTAACGTATGTTTATATAATATTATATATCCTACTTATATATATTTTTTACGTGATTTATTTTTACTTCACTAATACCTCATCATACGTTACAAATGAAGTCAAGTTCCAACAGAGCATGTTTTTATGTTGAACAGGCTAACCTAATTCTCTCTTTATCATTTCTACATGAAGGATTTATTTTAATGTTATAACTGCTCTTGAACATTTTTAAGATTAATTTTCATTACTTCTATTATTGTTTATTTATACATTTATTTCCTTTCCTCACAGAGCTATTTTTCCCTGTTGGAGCCCTTGGGATTATAGCTTTCTGCTTTTCCAACTAGTGTGGAAGTAATAATAATTATAATAATAATAATAATAATAATAATAATAATAATAATAATAATAATAATAATAATAATAATAATAATAATAATAATAATAATAATAATAATAATAATAATACTGATTAAGATAATAATAATAATAATAATAATAATAATAATAATAATAATAATAATAATAATAATAATATGTCTCCTAATTATAGCTCGTAATTGTTTTCAGAATCATAATGTACAGGTTTCATAGGAGTTATTTTCATCATTACATCTGAAATTAAATCTTACGAAAATCTGACTTTTAAACATGGGAGCCTAATGAGGAGACAAATATTTAAAGAGGAGAGTTTTGGTCATACTTTCATAAGTGTAAAAAAATGCAATAAATACCACACATAGTAGGTTGCATTGAAGGAGAACAGTAGGAATTTATGAATATAAACGTATGTACAAATAAACTTACCTACATCCGGACACACAGAACTTGGTGGAACTTTCTTGATACAGGAGAATAAATAAATTCCTAAAGTTCTATCTCTCGAATACCTTGACCGTCCAGTTTTGAAGCAAATAGTTTGAGTACTTGGCCATCAATAATCATAAAGATGCAAAACTTTTTTCCCGATGCGATGTTATGTTTGGCAATTCCTAATTTCGATGATCACAACTAATTAAATTAACTCAAAGATTCATCCACGTGGTCGGTATTTCATTCTGGTTGTTTTTTTTTTTTTTTTTAAAGAATATATATAATCTCTTGCCTCTTTATATCACTTAACTAAAATGACCTTTAGAGTCGTATTTTATTATTATCAGATTCCTCTGGTGGAACATATTTCAAAATAGGAAGCATCGGTATATTATCGAATTTCTCGTGTTATTGATCCAATATCATGAAATTGAAAATCATTACATGCTTGTAAGTTTCAAATGGTTTTCGTAAGTGTTTCCAAAACTGAGCAATCTAAGGGAGTTAAATATTTTCTCTTTTGTCTTTTTTTTTTTTTTATTCTTCTTATCTGAGTAAAGTTGTCAATGTCAAAATGGCATGGTCGTCTATCATGCGTTTCTTTGAAGTCTGACTGACTTTGGCAGATGAAATGGTGAAAGTCACATTGCTCAATGGATGTTATTGGAA
>NC_090742.1:118292491-118297491 GCF_036898095.1 Palaemon carinicauda | reverse complement strand
GTCTAAAACAAACGGTAATAGATCAGCAAAAAAACGGTGTTTGAAGAGAGAGAGAGAGGGAAAGGAAGCATGAGTTAGCTAAGTTGGCTTTGCAAATGCCAGGTTCACCAGGGTCTCCTTCTCGAGTTGAGGCTTCATCCTCCTTCTCAAATTTATCTCAGGCTTTGAAGTTTGTCCCGAACTTCCAGGAAGATAATGTTGCAGAGTTCCTTATGTCATTCGAAAGAATTGCTAACAAGTTAGAATGGCCTATTGGATTATGGACTACCCTTATCCAGAGTAAATTGATTGGGAAAGCCTAAAAGGTATATGTAGCTTTGGAAGAAAATCTCTCCTCGGATTATGAAAGTGTAAAGGCGATAGTGTTGAAGGCATAGCTCGTGCCGGAGGCCTATCGGCAAAGGTTCCGGAATTTGAGTAAAAATGAAAATCAGACTTAACGTAGAATTTGCCAGGAGTAAAGAGCAATTTGCTACTGATTGGTTGAAATCTAAATAGGTGGACAATTTTGATAAGTTAAAGTAGTTGCTGTTGGTTAAAGAGTTTAAAAGGTGTACTCCTGATCGTTTGAAGGTTCATTTGGAGGAGTTGAAATTAGATTCCCTTCAGGAGGTTGCTCTGGCATAAGATGAGTACTTTTTGTCTCATAAAGATACTATGAAAGAGTAAGTTATTTAAGGAAAAATCACGTTGGGGATGTTCTGGGAGATCTGGTAATTTTAATAACCAAAAGAATGTTTCTCAGAATGTTCAATTAAATAAGGGTTCTCAGAATGTTCAATCAAATAAGGTTTCTCCGAATGGTCAATCAAAGGTGTGTTACTCACAAAATAACACTTAATGAGTCGGGTGGTTATGATCCACAAGGGGTGAAGCATAATGACGAGTTTTTTCTGTAACAAGCGGGGTCATATCAAAAGAATGCGTAATACTTGGAAAAAGGTATGTAACAATAAAGGTAATCCGGTGATGGCAGTTGAGAAAAGTGCTATTCAGGGTGGATCTCTGCCCCCTTCAACTCATTGACTAAGAAAGTCGGAGACTGGTAGTTCTTTCGGTGATTTTCTGGCCGTGGGTGGTCTCGCTGGATGGTGAAGGCCAAGGGAGAAAAGTGAATATTTTACGTGATACCGGAGCTGCACAATCAATAATTCTTAGAGATTCGGTCCCGAATGATTTTGTGTATGAGAATCGGGAGTTTGTTATTTTGAGTGGTTTTCCGGACATGGTAAAATCGTATCTAATTGGTCTATTTCATCTTAGTTGTCCTTATTTTTCGGGGAATATCCGTTTGGCTATTGTTGATAAATTTCTGATTAAAAAGGTGGATGTGAGACTCGGAAATGAGATTGTGTATGAGAATAAGAACTTGCCAATTATGATTAATCCGGATGTGGAAGTAGCGGTAGTCACTCGTGCTAAGACAAACGCTGTTGACGCTGCAGAGTCAACAGTCGATGTTGATTTGAGTAGTTTAGGACGTAGTGATTCATCTGTAGATAGTAGTAGTAGTGTTAGATTAAAAACCAGTTGGACGGTTAAAGAACTTGTTTCAGCTCAGAAAAAGGAGTTTGGTAGTCTCCCTATTGAGTCTGATGAGATAACGAACGTGCCAGTTCCTATGTTTAAGGTAATTAATAACATATATAGAGTAAGTAGACCAATGCATGCCTCGGGGGGATTACGAAATTATTTGACAGATTGTGGTTCCTGAATGTTACCGTCATGAGTTGATGTCATTAGCTCACGAGAATGTGATGGTGGGACATTTTGGTATTCACCAAATAGTCGGTAGGTTATTAAATAATTTCTTTTGGCCCAAGTTGAAAGGTGCTGTTAAAAAATTTGTTAATAGTTGCGAAGTTTGTCAGAGAGTCGGCAAACCTAATTTACCTATTCCAAAGGCTCCATTAATACCTATCCCTGTTGTGTCTGAACCTTTTTGTGAAGTGTTAATTGATTTTGTTGGTCCTCTCCCAAAGTCAAAGAGTGGAAATGAGTATATTTTCACTATTATGGATTGTATGTCTCGGTACCCCGAGGCATTCCCCTTGTGGTCCATAAGGAGTGAAAAGATTGTAAAGGCATTTATAGGTTTCTTTTCAAAATTTGGTCTCCCGAAGTTAATTCAGTCCGACTGCGGTACTAACTTCACGAGTCGTTATTTTAAGCAGAAAAGGACTGAATTGGGCATTAAACATGTAACTTCCTCGCCTTATCATCCAGAGTCACAGGGTGCTTTGGAACGTTTTCACCAAACTATGAAAAGCATGTTAAAGAAATATTGTATTGTGAATGGGGCTGAATGGGATAAAAACCTTCCCTTCCTCTTATTTGCTTTTCGCTCTATTCCTGGTCAATCTCTCGGCTTCTATCCTTTTAATTTGATTTTTGGACATTCTGTAAGGGGTCCGCTGGATATGGTGAGAGAGGCTTGGGAGGGAGATGCCCCTGATTTGAATCTGATTGATTACCTTCATAATTTTAACGCTAAATTAACCAGGGCTTGGTCTTTTGCAGGTGAGAATTTGTTGAAAAGTCAGAAGAAAATGAAATTATATTTTGACAGAAAGACTGTGACCCGGGACTTCGACGTAGGACAGAAGGTACTGATTCTGTTACCTATCCCAGGTAATTCTCTCAAAGCTACCTTCCAGGGACCAAGGAAGGTATTGAAGAATGTAAATAATGTTAACTTCTTGGTGGAAACCCCCAATAGGAGAAGTCCACATCAATTGGTACATATAAATATGATGAAAGCTTTCCATGAAAGAGAGAAGGTTACGCCAATTGTGACTCTTTGTGACAGTAGAAATTACTTAGTCGGTTATAATGCTTCTATTTCAGATGAGCATAATAATGATTCCTTTTCAGAGGACAGGGACTTGAAAGATAGTGAATGGCTGGCAGATAATGTCGAGGCTTTAGAAAATTTACCACAGATGTTGGGTCACTTGGGTAAAGATGAGCAACAATCCTTGAGAAATTTGGTTTTAAAATATATGGACTTTTTTTCTAATGTGCCCGGAAAGACTACGATCTTGCAGCATGACGTGGACGTACGGGACGCCACGCCCGTGAAGCAGGCTCCTTATAGGTTGAACCCAAAAACGAATGAAATTGTTGCTAGAGAGGTTGAGTATATGCTCAAGCATAATTTAATCGAGCCAAGTTGTAGTCCTTGGTCATCTCTGGTTGTGTTGGTGAAGAAATCGGACCGAGACTATCTTCTTTGTTTTGATTACAGGAAGCTTAATGAGGTGACCAAGGCTGATAGTTTTCCATTGCCTCAAGTGGAAGATTGCATCGATCGTATGGGTCGGGCTAAATATATTATGAAGTTTGACTTATTAAAAGGATATTGGCAGGTGCCTCTATCGGAAAGGGCCAGAAGTGTTTCGGCTTTTGTAAACCAACAGGGGTTATTTCAGTGTAAGGTAATACCCTTTGGCATGAAAAATGCTGCTGCCACCTTTCAGAGACTTATGAATTCGTTGGTTAGTTGTCTAGAGGGGTGTGTGGTGTATATTGATGACTTGGTTATTTTTAGCGATGACTGGCAGTCGCACCTGAAGAGAATTGAGGCCTTATTCAAAGTACTTAGGAAAGCAGGCCTGGTTATTAATTTAAGAAAGTCGGATTCTGCAAAAGCAACGGTGGTATATCTTGGACATGAGATAGGAGCAGGTATGGTAGCTCCTAAGGAGGCTAACATTGAAGTCATCAGTAAAGTAGAGGTTCCTAAATGTAGGAAAGATTTGCGAAGGGTATTAGGGATGGCAAGCTATTATCGTAGATTCATTCGCAATTTTTCAGACATTGCGGAACCTCTTACTGAATTGTTGAAGAAAAATGTTAAATTCGTTTGGAGTAAGGAGGCTCAGGATGCATTAGAGAAGATAAAACTGGTCCTCATTAGTCGGCCTTTGTTAACAGCTCTTAATTTTGACACTCCATTCCAGCTTACCACTGATGCAAGTGATGTGGGGGCTGGTGCGGTATTGAGTCAGGCTGACGGAATAGTATCGTCCACCCGGTGGCGTATTTTTCTAAAAAGCTCACTTTGCCTCAAAGAAAATATTCCACAATCGAAAAGGAGTCGTTGGCCTTGATCTTAGCATTAACTCATTTTAATGTTTATCTCTCTTCCTCAGGTGGGCCCATTAAGTTTGTACGGACCATAATCCATTAACGTTCTTGAATCGGTACAAAAATAAGAATCAGAGATTGATGCGCTGGAGTATTTTGGTCCAAGAATTCGATCTACAGTTTAAGCATATCCCAGGTAAAGAGAATATGGTGGCCGATGCATTGTCCCGCCTGGCAGAGTAAGTGCGAACGAGGTAATTATAAGGGTTTTTCTTTACCTGTTGGTAAGTTCTGTCACTCGTGTTAACTAGTTGAGTATTAATCATTATCTTTATATGGTTTATTTTATTTGGTTGAACAGATTATGTAATATAACATTCCAATGGTGGATATAGTGTTGATGGTTGATTATATTATTTGATATGATAGATGGATGTTGACCATATGTAAGATAATTATTGTTAGTTGATGGATTCAACTGTGATTTTATAGGTTAATTATATTTTTATGCCTTTAATTTCTTGTGGAGTTGGTGAGGTTTATAATGAACTAGTGTTATTTTTGTGGTTGAATTATGCTTAAAACTGAGGTTTCATCAGAATTATCTGGTTATGAGTGGTGGTTTAGGTATTTATGAATGATCCTATATTGGACTCCTTATGTTTAAAGGGGATGGTATTTATTACGTTAGTTGGGTATGTAAATTAGGTAAAGATTTTTATGTGACAAACTGATTTGTTTATACACCCTTTTGTCAGGAGAGTGTGGACCCCAAATTATTGTTAATAGTGCCTAAAAGAAAAGTGCTGTAACATGTTATGTGTTCAAGACACTTGGGTGAAAGGTAATTGTACGGGTGTTATGAGGGTTGTGGTGTGAAAAAGTACAGCTAAGGTGTATGATATTTTCGG
>NC_090742.1:118276837-118281837 GCF_036898095.1 Palaemon carinicauda | reverse complement strand
GGAGGACTGAGCTACACCTGCAGGGGCTGGTGCCTCTAACCGGCCTTCATACCCAGAAGGATGCAAAGGATCAGCGAGACTACCTTTCACATTACTATATGTCCCCTACTGGTGTTGTCCCTTGGCAAGAAAAAATTGTAGTACCTCCATGAGCTGCATAGCTGTTCCATTTTGTAAATAAAAGAAACGTATCCCTTTTGTGTGTATTTTTTGTTGCCCTTTATTTTTTTTAAATAAGAAAGTATTTTATTTACATATAAACAGCAGACATCAAATATGTACAAGTATTACATTCCTATTATTTACAAGTTTCTCATCTCATCTCAGTCAGTGTCCTTGCTGGTATTTTTTTTGTTCCTTTATTTTTTGGTTTATTTTTCTTTCTTTTTTATTTAGTGTTTTATTTTTATTTTATTTGTTTTGAAATAAGAAAGCATTTTTATTTATATTAAAACAGTTAACATCAAAAAATTTTTTGGTTGATTTTTATTTCTTTTTTATTATTTGACCGTTTCCATTTTCTTTCTCTTGATTTTAAGGTAATAGAGAAAAATAAGTGTTTTGAAATAATAAATCATTTTATTTTCATTAAAACAACAAACATATAAAAAAATATTTTGGCTCTTGATTTTAAGGTAATAGAGAAGAATAAGTATGTTGAAATAAGAAATCCTTTTATTTACATTAAAACAGCAAACATAAAAATTTTTTGGGTTTATTTTTCTTTCCTTTTTATTTATTTTTTCGTTTCCATTTTTTTTCTCTTTATTTTAAAGTTATAGATATATTTTGAAATAAGAAATCATTTTATTTACTTTAAAACCGCAAACATCAAAAAGTTTTGGGTTTATTTTTCTTTCCTTTTTATTATTTTTAGTCTCCATTTTCTTTCTTTGTATTTTAAGGTACTGTAATAGACAAAAACAAGTGTTTTGAAATAAATAAATATTTTATTTACATTAAAACATCATATATGTACAAGTATTACAGTCCAATTATTTACAAATATTTACAAGTGTCTCATCAGTCAGTGTCCTTGTCCTTGGTGGTTGTGGTACCGCTGCGTGGGGATGCCTAGTGGACTGGTGGGGTGTTGAGTTCCTTGGAGGTGTAGAGGGGTGAGGGTGACATGGCCTCTTCTAGGTTGCTTTTGAGGGTCCCCGGGGTCAGGACAGGGAAGCTGAGTGGTGTCAGAGGTGTTTTGAATGTCGATGACAGCGACGACAATGAAGGTGTTGGTGAAGGAGCCTGGACAATGGTGGGCGAGGATAATGAGATTAATGGTGGACCCTGGACAGGGGTGGCTGATGGTGGAGCTTGCATCCCCGGTTTCAACTCCGTGATACGGGGCCAGGAAGACTGGCCTGAATACTGTGGTGACTGGGGCGGCATCCAGTTATGACTGGCTGGACGATGCTGCTGCTGCTGCTATGGCTGTGCCTGAGAGGGTGCTGGTTGAGGTGGATGCCAGAACTGCTGCTGCTGAGGGGGCTGCCAAGGTTGCTGCTGCTGTGGGGGCTGCCAAGGTTGCTGCTGCTGTGGGGGCTGCCAAGGTCGCTGTTGCTGTGGGCCTGCCCAGGTCACGACTGGTTGTTGCTGGGGCTGCTGGAAGACCTGACACCGCTGCCTATAGCGGTGTACAAGGTTGAGGCACTCAATCTGGAACTCATGCCAGTAGTCCTCTGGGATGGCACGCATGTGGCCTTCCAGCAGGCACGCAAAAACGTGAACAATCTTGTGCTGGCCGCTGAACGAGGTCGCCAAGGATTCTGCTTTCGACATGATCTGAAACATACAAACATAGTAACAATTTAGTACAGCATTTTAATGCAACATATTTCACATTCTATGTCAAAAACAATGGATGAAACTGGAATACAATATACATGTAGACATTTGGATTTTCACATTCTTCAATACAGTACTGAAGTCCTTGTCGGACACCCAGGTGTCGCTGGGTGTGGTGTCTAGTGTTGTTGGGGTGGACCGCTTCCCCTTGCCCTTGTCCTTCCAGGTGCTGGTAGATGCTTGGCTGTGGGAACCTGTGGACCTCATTTCATCATCATCTACGTCAATGACCGTCACTGCACCTGCTTCTGAGCCAGGAAACTGCTCACTGGAGACTGTCTCTCCCCGGACGATGTGTTGTATGAGGAAAGCCCACGTTTCCATGATGTACTCCTCACGGCCACTACTTTGGCCCTGGCCACCTCCACTCTTCTTATCATTCTTCATAATCTTCCCCACCCTGGGCCTCAAATTCTCGTAACGCTTCTTGCATTGGGCACCAGTGGCAGGAGGATCCAGCTGCTTTCCAGGTTCATCCCACCGGCTGTTCTTGGCTACCGTGTTGTTCCACTCATTGTGTGTGTATATATATATATATATATATATATATATATATATATATATATATATATATATATATATATATATATATATATATATATATATATTTATATATATATATATATATATATATATATATATATATATATATATATATATATATATATATATATATATATTTATTTATTTATATATATTCGTACATATACAATGATATGTATGTACTGTATATATATATATATATATATATATATATATATATATATGCGTGTACATATATGTATATGTTTATATATGTATATATATATATAAATATATATATATATATATATGTATATATATATATATATATATATATATATATATATATATATATATATATCTATAAAATATATATAAATATATATATATATATATATATATATATATATATATAAATATATATATATATATATATATATATAATATATATATATATATATATATATATATATATATATATATATATATATATATATATATATATATATATATATATATATATATATAGTATATATATATATATATATATATATATATATATATATATATATATTTATATATTTATATATATATAAATATAAAATATATATATATATATATATATATATATATATATATATATATATATATATATATATATATATATATATATATATATATATATATATATATATATACATTTATATATGTACATATATATATATATATATATATATATATATATATATATATATATATATATATATATATATATATATATATATATATATATATATATATATGTACAGTATATACATGTATATATATAATGATAATAATATATATGTATATATAGGTATATATATAGTGATAATAATATATATGCATATATAGATACGAATATATATATATATGCCCCCTGTGGCCGCGGGGGCATAAAACAATTAGAATAGCGCCAACGTTATCCCTGCGTGTCGTAAGAGGCGACTAAAAGGGACGGGACGAGGGGGCTGGGAACCCCCTCTCCTGAATTGAAATTCTTGAGACATCATCAAAGAGATGGAGCTGGGGGGAGAGTGACTGCTCCCCGCACTCTAGTTTTGGGGTGTTTAAATGTGCGTGGATGTAGTACGATAGAGAGTAAGAGATGTGAGATTGGAAGTATGTTTAGAAGTAGAAGGATGGATGTATTGGCCTTGTGTGAGACAAAGATGAAAGGAAAGGGTGAAGTGATGTTTGGTGAAATGTCTGGTAGAGTGTCTGGGATTGAAAGGGGAAGAGCGAGAGAGGGTGTGGCTTTATTGCTGAGTGAATGGATGATAGGTAAAGTAGTGGAATGGAAGGAGATATAATCTAGGTTAATGTGGGTAAGGGTTAGGTTGGGTAGGGAATGTTGGGCGTTTGTCAGTGCGTATGGGCCAGGTAGTGAGAAAAGTGAAAAAGAGCGGAATGAGTTCTGGAATGAATTAACTAGGTGTGTAGAAGGACTGGGTAGAAGGAATTATGTAGTTGTTATGGGTTACTTAAATGCTAGAGTGGGCGCTGGAGAGGTAGAAGGTGTCATTGGGAAGTATGGCGTACCAGATGAAAATGAGAGTGGTGAGAGACTGGTAGATATGTGTGTTGAACAAGAGATGGTAATAAGTGCTAGCTTTTTTAAAAAGAAAGATAAAAATAAGTATACATGGGTAAGAGTGGCAAATGGAAGTGTAGTAGAAAGGGCATTAATGGATTATGTGTTGATAACTAAGAGAATGTTTGGAAGATTGAAAGACGTGCACGTGTTTAGGGGTATGGCTAACGGTATGTCTGATCATTTTTTGGTGGAAGGAAAATTAGTTGTAGCAAAAGAGTGGGGGAATAGAGTAGGTGGATGTAAAAGGGAGCTAGTGAGGGTTGAAGAGCTAATAAAACCGGGGGTAAAAAGTAAATATCGGGAAAGGTTGAAAATGGCATATGACGAGGTGAGAGTAAGAGAAACTGGTAATTTAGAGGAGGAGTGGAAGTTAGCAAAAGAAAATTTTGTTGGGATTACAAGTGATGTATGTGGCAAGAAGGTTGTTGGAGGCAGCCTGAGGAAGGGCAGTGAATGGTGGAATGAAGGAGTGAAGGTAAAAGTGGAAGAGAAAAAGAGGGCTTTTGAAGAATGGCTGCAGAGTAATAGTATAGAGAAGTATGAAAAATATAGAGAGAAAAGGGTGGAAGTAAAGCGCAAGGTACGTGAGGCAAAGAGGGCAGCTGACCTGAGGTGGGGTCAGGGACTGGGTCAGTCATATGAAGAGAATAAGAAGAAGTTTTGGAAAGAAGTGAAGAGAGTAAGGAAGGCCGGCGCAAGAATTGAAGAGACAGTGAAAGATGGAAATGGAAGGTTGTTAAAAGGAGAGGAGGCAAGGAAAAGGTGGGCGGAATATTTTGAAAGTTTGCAGAATGTTGAGGATGATAGGGAGGCAGATATAATTGCTGTTCCAGGTGTTGAGGTGCCAGTGATGGGAGATGAGAATGAGAGAGAGATTACAATAGAGGAAGTGAGGAGAGCACTAGATGAAAGGAGAGTAGGAAAAGCATCTGGTATGGATGGTGTGAAAGCTGAGATGTTGAAGGAAGGGGGTGTGACTGTACTTGAATGGTTG
>NC_090742.1:118266837-118271837 GCF_036898095.1 Palaemon carinicauda | reverse complement strand
AATTATTATATATTTTATGGCACATTGCGGATAGCTCCCAGCGACTCCTAATATATCATTCATATTCAGTATTATTGTTTCAACTTCATAAGGTATTTTCCTCTTGGTAATGATATTATTATTATTATTATTATTATTATTATTATTATTATTATTATTATTGTTGTTGTTGTTGTTGTTATTAATTGCTAAGCTACAACCCTAGTTGGAAAAGCAGAATGGTATAAGCCGAGTGCTCCAACAGTGAAAATACTCCAGTGAGGAAAGGAAACAAGGAAAAATTAAATATTTTAAGAACAATAACATTGAAATAAATATCTCCTATATAAACTTTAAAAACTTTAACAAAACAAGAGGAAGATAAATAAGATAGAATAGTGTGCCCGAGCGTACCCTCAAGTAAGAGAACTCTAACCCAAGAGAGTGGAAGTCCATGGTACAAAAGCTATGGCACTACCTAAGAAGAGAAAACAATGATTGGATTTTTGAGTGTCGTTCTCCAAGGAGAGTTGCTTGCCATAGCTAAAGAGTCCCTTCTACCCTTACCAAAAGGAGAGTGGCCACTGAACAATTACAATGCATTAACCACTGGGATGAAGAATTGTGCGGTAATCTGTGTTACCAGGTGTATAAGGACAGAGGAGAATATGTAAAGTATAGGCCAGACTACTCTGTTTGTGTGTAGGCAAAGGGAAAATGAACTGTAACCAGAGAGAAGGATCCAATGTAGTAATGTCTTGCCAGTCAAAGGAACCCATGAGTCTCTCACGGTAGTATCTCAATGGATGGCTGGTGCCCTGGCCAACCTACTACCTACTTCATCTATGGTAATCAGGTCTTCCAGAAAGACCCTCCAAAATCAAACCATTGTTCTCTAGTCTTGGATGGTGCCATAGCCTTTGTACTATGGTTTTCCATTGTCATGTGTAGAGTTCTCTTGTTTGAGGTTGCATTCGGGACACTATTCTATCTTATTTCTCTCCCTCAAGTTTATTTCATTTTTTTTACTTCTCTTGTAGATTCCCCATTCCCATTCTTCACTGGGCTATTTTCTGTTGGAGCCCTTGGGCTTATAGCTTCCTGCTTTTCCAATGGGGTTCTAGCCTAGTAGATAATAATAGTAATATCTTATAATTCCCTGACTTCGTGGAAATTTTGCCCATGCTTATCACTGCAAATCTTGAATCAAGAATTTTTAATGGAATTCCCTCCCTCCTAGATGTTACTTCATTATTATTATTATTATTATTATTATTATTATTATTATTATTATTATTATTATTATTATTAGCTAAGCTAAAACCCTAGCTAGAAAAGCAAGATACTATAATCTCTGCTACTCATACTAAGGGCACCACTTTTCCCATGAAGTACACAGCAATTTATGTGGCTCAAAGAGCTCTCTGTATATTTCAGGTTGATCTTAACACTGGCCAAAATCACTCGGTGTGATGACTTCCTCTTCACCATACTTAAGTTACAAAAGAATGATGAACGAAGTTTCTTGTGTTTCTTCGGTATTTCAATGCTCACCTTAAATAAAAGTTGCTTTCTGTCTCTACCTGTAAATTTCTTGTCTTAGGATATGTGGTTTTACTGAAATTAGGCTAATTGCCATGTTGGTGATTGTATGGTTGAATATTCATTGACTTGCGTACGAGACTATTCCAATAATTACACCTAGATATTTAGATATGCACACACCACACACGTGCGCCTATATGTCACCAGAATATGAATACCCCCTCTCCCCTTACCCAAGGGACGGGAGAGATTAGCTGTCCCATTGGTCATTGGCCTTGGTCTCATCTCCCAACATCCTTCACATTTCACCTCCCTCCTTCTCCTGGGATCCAGTGTGGCGGCGTTGAACAGCCACGTGGTTCGTAAAGATGTCTAAAAGTGAGACCTCAGGGGAGTAGACTGGTATAGGATGGTTGGTGGGGGGTGAGACTCTGGGTAGGGTCCCAACGTTTGTGGCGTCGAGTGGTCCTTGCTGGCTTGGTCTTTTGTTTGAAAAAGGTGGCGTAATGATCGACAAAAATAACAATAGATAGATAGATGTATATCATACTGGGTATATATATATATATATATATATATATATATATATATATATATATATATATATATATATATATATATATGTATATATATATATATATATATATATATATATATATATATATATATATATATATATATATATATATATATATTTATATATATATATATATATATATATATATATATATATATATATATATATATATATATATATATATATATATATATATATATATATATATATATATATATATATATATATATATATATAATAATAATAATAATAATAATAATAATAATAATAATAATAATAATAATAAAAAGGAGGATGAAGAGTCTGGACATCTTTCAGTTTATTGGTGCCGACGCTTCGGGACTCATCCCATTTTCAAGGCTAAAATGGACATATAAAACATTATAAGCAAAACTCAGTAAAAATATACAAAATACAAAAAAAGAGAGTGAAAGTTAAAATTGAAATTATAAACACAGTTACAAGTAAAATCTGGAGATGAAATAAAATTAACTAAGAGAAAAGTATCTTAAAATTAAACATACAAAAATTAAAATTGTCTAAGGAGACCAACCTGTCTGTAACAGACAAGAGAACTGAGTTACTATCTGAAGGACAGCATTCAGGAAGAAAATTCTAAATTTGCCGGATTAAGCGACGTGGAGGGGGACAGAGGATAATTGGCTGTTTAATTTAGGAGCATTTTCTTTAATCATTAATGACTCTAATACTAGTAGAGAGGAGTTGTTTGTCGCTTGAGCAATGATTTCAAAGTGTTTATATATAATGTTGTCTGGCATTTACTTGTATGTTCTCTGATGGTTGAGAATTCTTTGGTTTTGAGCGCACATCCAGTTCTATGACTCACTCCCCGATAAGCATCTATACGAACTTTCAGCAATCTTTTTGTAGAACCCATATAATTTCCGAGATTACATCTCGGACAAGTAAACATATAGATGATTGAAGAACGCATTAGATCGGGGAAACAAATTAAAAAAATAATTTTAAACAATTTTCCGAGTCTGCATTTTAAACTTATTTTTAAGTATCCCCTGACAGTGAGATCCATGTTTAGAATTAAGGATTCTCTCCTCGATCTAATGCGTTATTCAGTGATCTATATGTTTACTTGTCCGAGATGTCCATTTTAGCCTTGATAATGGGATGAGTCCCGAAACATCGGCACCAATAAACTGAAAGATGTTGTCCAGACTCTTCGTCCTCCTCTTTATTTTATCTTTGAAGCTCGCCAGGAGCAATGACCTACCTCAAAATAAATAAATATATATATATATATATATATATATATATATATATATATATATATATATATATATATATATATATATATATATATATTCATATAAGTAAAATTTTCTGTGTAACGATCCTCACATAAGCCATATGTTAATGTCGATGTGTCTTTATAAAAGCGACAGAAACACCTCAGTGGTACAACTTCTAATCGGAATTCCCAGTTTACCGTACCTATTATGAGTTAGGTCTACTTAAAATTTATCAATGATCAAATCCCTTCAACCTACTGTATTCCTCGAGGGCTAGGTAATTAATACTGTGCAATAGGCTTATAAAAGTTATATTCAAACAGCTAGAGAGAGAGAGAGAGAGAGAGAGAGAGAGAGAGAGAGAGAGAGAGAGAGAGAGAGATTTTATCTAATGATCTATACCATACAGGGGGAGGTGATGGAGGTTTTTATATCTTTTATTGTTATGTTATTCAGGTTTCATGGGCCTTAATCAAAATTCGAATCAAGCAAATAATGCTCTGAATAAGAATTAAGTACCATCGCAGACAGGAGTCATACAATTCACCTCTTTGTTTCTTCTGGAGGTGAGTAGTCATAAAATTTTATATATGTTGTCCTTAACTGTCCCCCGTTAACCTTATCTCTGTTTTTCTTGCATTTTCTTGCATATAAATATGCAACCCTTTTCTGAGTGGAGATACCTTAACGTGGTGGGAAGTGTTTGTGTATCGCAATGATGACCAAAGCTTTAGGCCTACTAGTCATGGCATACTATGTTGGTTTTCAGTAAGCGATCAGACAAATTCTCCACCATCACTAATCCAAGGTAGGCCAGTGTGGTGATGAAAACTAATAAAACTCCTGGCATGAATAAAGACATGTCTGAGGCCTTTAGCCTGCAGTGGACTGGGAACGACTGCAATTGTATGTTTGATGATGAATATACTATAGTACATATTTCATTATCATCTCCTTAAAGCACATAGTGGCTCCTTGAACAATGAATTTTCAACCATGAATGCTTATTTTTGTTATGTACAGATTCATTTTTGCGGTTTTACGCTACAACTCTAATATTCCGGTAGAAATTTGTCTATTATGTATTCAATTCTTTATTATTAAATATACCACGAATGGTTGAAATGTATCCATCCCCATATGGACGGGCATCTAAAAGGGGTTTCCATGCACCAGTCCCAGGACTTAATGAAATATGGTTTCAATATTGCTACTTTTCCAGTACTTTGGATCAGGTGTATATTTCCTTCTGTATTTAGGATGATACCTGGCTTCACGTGCAAACAAAGATGCACCTCCACTTTCATCCATTTCGCTCAAAGGAATACTGTGCCCTTTCTATAGAAATGCCAGCCTTTGCAACGTAAACTTTATCCAAATTATCGCAGAAAAAGCAGTTAGGAGCCAAAATTACTTTCTCAGCAATTTTCTTCCTTTGAAATCTGCTTTCCCCAAGAGAAATAACTTGACTGGTCGAGAGTTAGAGTGACTAAAAGCGAAGCAAGTTTATCATGATTCGCTGGTAACATCCATGGTGAAAGTCTTGTTTTCCTGAAATTCATACTGAATTTCTTGACATATTTTGGTCATTCTATAAATACACTCCATAGGATCTGTTACACGATGATCTT
>NC_090742.1:118251837-118256837 GCF_036898095.1 Palaemon carinicauda | reverse complement strand
AATGTGAATAATATGGCCAAAAAGGCTTCTCAAGTTTATCTACCTGGGGAGACACCAAGGCCTTATTAATATTTTTCTATACAGTACAACCTAAATTAAATTACTGACTATGACTACAGGCTAGGGACATGGCACTGTGCACTGAGCACTAATGCCGGGAGAGGACATCTGCTATTTTAATATCTGCGCCTCTTATCTGAGTTTTTTAGGCGCTTGACCTTCCCGTTGTAGTCCTGGAGGTCTACGCCCCACCTCATGAGCCCTTTATTTTTCTTATGTAGCTCAGTCAAGTAAGTTGCTGGGATATGGTCCATCAGGACTGTCAGTGGGAACTCTTGGTCTGCATGATTGGTATTGGTACACCCAGTTGTCACAGCTTCAAGGCAGCGCGTGGAACGATCGGTCACTGTTAGTGGAAAACAATTTCCGCGCTTACTTCGAGTCAGGGAATCGACATACTCCACCAATACAGGAAAAGGAATACTTATTCCAGCCTTGTCCGAGTAGGCTGGTGCCCTGTAGTCTTACATCCTCTCGTCCAAATGCTGGCACCTGATAAGCTCTATATGGGTCCTTGGGGTCTCCGGGCTGATGGGTGGTTCCTCTTTTGCCTCCTCTGAGACCTCTGGCCTGGTGGTTGAGGTAGCCATATCGCTAGTGGTGGTGACTAGCACAGCTTCATCCGAAGAGAATTTGCGGGTACTAGGATCAGACTCATGGCTGGAAGAGGGAGACTCCTGGCCCTCCTCTGAGACCTCTGGCATAGTGCTTGAAGTAGCCATATTCCCAGTGGTGGAGAGCAGCACACCTTCACTAGAATTAACTTCTGGCGTATGAGGCTCAGACTCAATGCTGGAAAGGGGAGACTCTTGAGCCTCCTCCCTTAGCCAAGCTATCTCACCAAGGTCAATGTTACCTAGCCAGCCGTCTTCCCACGCAAGTCGCATCCTCACAGTTTTAGGCCCCGGCTTGGAAGCCTTCTTGCACCTGAGGGGCAGTCGTTGTACACCTTTATGGACTCTTGACCCAAGGGCATGTCGCAGCCCTCATATCCGAGACTGCTGGCTACCTCAGTCCACACATCTTATGGAGCTGGGGCTTGGTTATCAGGAATTCCACTGTAGGGAGTTCTTTGGTGACTCCTTCCATGCACTGGACGCCCCTGCAGTTGCCCTGCTGGACTTTGGCAACATTGGGTTGAGGGGGCAAGTTCTTGAGCTGGGATAACCGGGCGTCTATTTCCCGCTTCTTTAATTCATTTGCTCTCGCTCTTTCTCTCGCATACTGCATCCTTTCTTGCTCCGTTCTTCTCCAGGCATTGGCTTCATCCGTGAGTTACCGCACATACCTTCGCAATGCCTCTCCCTCATAGCCTTGTCATTCTGCCAAATCCCCAAACACACTGATCTCAGCAGCAGTCATTTTGCTAATTCTTGTGGAGACAGCGGCCAGAACAAACTCAACAGCACAAGCTACAATGTTGATCGTACAAGAAATTACACAGAGGGGATAGACTCTAGCCTACGCAAGAGTCTAACGGAAGATAAGATAAAGATGGAGCTGGGCAATATACACTGGCCGTAAAAAATACTTCTCAGGAAAGACTTATCACCAAATAGTAAGCCTGCCCAGTAATTGAACAGGAGCTCAGATTTAAAAACAGGGAGCACGCCGATGGGTGCGTGCGTAGGCTGACTGGTTACAATGAGTCCAGAACGAGTAACGATATATATAAAACTGTACTAGACAATGAAAATGAAATCACAACTATGGGTGACCCTCTATGGTAGACAAAATAAAATGGAATTACAACTATGGGTGACCCTCTATGCTAGACAAAATAAAATGGAATTACAACTATGGGTGACCCTATATACTAGACATGAAAATACTGGAATCAAAAGTATGGGTGACCGTCTATGCTAGTCATAAAAAAATGGAATCACAGCTATGGGTGAACCTCTAGGCTAGTCATAAAAAAATGGAATCACAACTAAGGGTGACCCTCTATGCTAGTCATAAAAAAATGGAATCACAACTATGGGTGAACCTCTATGCTACTCTCAAGAAAAATGGAATCACAACTATGCGTGAACCTCTATGGTAGTCATAAAAAAAGGAATCACAACTATGGGGGACCATCTATGCTAGTCATAAAAAAAGGGAATCACAACTATGGATGAACCTCTATGCTAGTCGAAAAAAACATGGAATCACAACTATGGGTAATCCTCTATGCTAGTCATAACAAAATGGAATCACATCTATTGGTGAACCTCTATGCTAGTCATAAAACAAAAAGAATGGAATCACAACAATGGATGAACCTCTCAGCAAGTCATAAAAAAGTGGAATCACAAAAATGGGTGACCCTCTATGCTAGTCATAAGAAATGGAATCACAACTATGGGTGAACCTCTATGCTAGTCATAACAAAATGGAATCTCCACAATGTGTGACCCTCTATGCTAGTCATAAATAAAATGGAATCTCCACGATGTGTGACCCTCTATGCTAGTCATAAATAAAATGAAATCTCCACGATGTGTGACCCTCTATTTTAGTCATAAAAATATGGAATCACACTCATGAGGGATCCTCTATGCTAGACATGAAGTTAGATTTGTAAAAATGTGTGGGTGCGTTCTTGCAACACCACCACTTGCAATTCTGTGAGTTAAAGCAAAGTTTGTGTTTATACTTAAAGTATAATAAATTAAATAAAACAAACAATATCACTAATTTTGCTTATTGCTCCGCTAAGAAAATCAACCCCTTTACATATTTTCCCTTTCGTAAAAAAAAGGGAAGTTTAGAAATTACACTTCCCAAATATTTTATCTAAATGATCCTATACCCTGACTGAAAAATAAAAAAAATAAATTGAATGCGATATCGTAAAGCCTTAATCTTCAGGTTAACAATTTTAACACCATCATACAAAAATTATCCCTTTTAACCCTGGATAGGTACGGTGGGTCGTACGCGACCCCGAGCGTCAAAAAAAAAGAGGTTTTTCTTACGTGACTCACCCCCGTGACTGAATTTGTGGGTGATCGACCTGCAGGAGGTGTCTCCCCTACACGCTCTAGTAGTGTCCAGATGTGCATTGCTGTAGCTGTACTCCTTCCCCGATTTCTGAGACGCGTCGGGGTCGAGCGCGACCGAGTTTACCCTTCTAAGGTAATTTGCATAATTATCAAAGTTATTACGTATTATGAAATTGTCGTAGAATGGTGCAACTTGTATAGGTTATCAGTTGTGGAAAGTCTTGGTGGATTGTTTGGCTACCATGTGCATGATTTTTTTTTAGTTAAAATGTCGTTCATCACCACGAGGACCATTTTACCGCGAGTGCCCCTTTTTCATTTTTTTTTCATTTTTTTGCCAAGTCATTTTTCCGTAAGATATTGCCAAATAGTGTCGTAAAACTTTTGCTTGTTTAGTGTTGGAAAGTGTGTCTAGATGATCTGGCTACCCATGCGTGACTTTGTTTTTGTCAGATACGACGTAGTTATTGGTATATTGGGTATTTAACTGCGGTTACCAATTTCTGTTTTTTTTTCAATATTTGTAAAAAATTTTACGTAGTAAGGAATTGCCGTATATTATTCATTTTTTTTTCATGTTTATGTGTTAGAAAGTGTGCCTTGATGGTTGGGCTAACACGTGCATGTCTTTTTTTTTATCCGAGATGCCGTATATTAGAATGTTGGGCATTTTACCGCGAGTGCCCCTTTTTCATTTTTTTTCATTTTTTTGCCAAGTCATTTTTACGTAAGATATTGCCAAATAGTGTCGAAAAACTTTTGCTTTTTTAGTGTTGGAAAGTGTGTCTAGATGACCTGGCTACCCATGCGTGACTTTGTTTTTGTCAGATACGACGTAGTTATTGGTATATTGGGTATTTGACTGCGGTTGCCAATTTCTGTTTTTTTTCAATATTTGTAAAAAATTACTACGTAGTAAGGAATTGCCGTATATTATTGATTTTTTTTTTCATGTTTATGTGTTAGAAAGTGTGCCTTGATGGTTGGGCTAACACGTGCATGTCTTTTTTTTTATCTGAGATGCCGTATATTAGAATGTTGGGCATTTTTCCGCGAGTGCCCCTTTTTATTTGTTTTGCATTTTTTTTGCTTAGTCATGTTACCGTAAGGAATTGGCAAGTAGTGTCGCAAAACTTATATTTTTATAGTGTTGGAAAATGTTTCTAGATGATCTGGCTACCCATGCCTATTTTTTTTTAGCCAGATATGGCGTATATATAAGTATGTGTTCGATTTTCCTGTGATTGCCATTTTTTCGTTTTTTCCCATTTCTTTCAAAATTACTACGTACTAAGGAACCATCACAGAGTAATGATTCATTTATATGTTTATTTGTCGGAAAATGTGCCTTGATGGTTTGCCTAGCCTAGCACGTGGCTGAAATTTTTTTTTTTCTGAAATGCCGTATATTAGAATGGCCATTTTTCCGCGAGTGCCCCTTTTTATTTGTTTTGCATTTTTTTGCTTAGTCATGTTACCGTAAGGAATTGGCAAGTAGTGTCGCAAAACTTATAATTTTATAGTGTTGGAAAGTGTTTCTAGAGGATCTGGCTACCCATGCCTATCATTTTTTTTAGCCAGATATGGCGTATATATAGGTATGTGTTCGATTTTCCTGTGATTGCCATTTTTTCATTTTTTCCCATTTCTTTCAAAATTACTACGTACTAAGGAACTATCACAGAGTAATGATTCATTTAGATGTTTATTTGTCGGAAAATGTGCCTTGATGGTTTGCCTAGCACGTGGCTGAATTTTTTTTTTCTGAAATGTAGTATATTAGAATGTTAGCAATTTTTCCGCGAGTGCCCCTTTTTATTTGTTTCGCATTTTTTTGCTTAGTCATGTTACCGTAAGGAATTGGCAAGTAGTGTCGCAAAACTTATATTTTTATAGTGTTGGAAAGTGTTTCTAGATGATCTGGCTACCCATGCCTATCTTTTTTTTAGC
>NC_090742.1:118244860-118248837 GCF_036898095.1 Palaemon carinicauda | reverse complement strand
AAGCAACGCACGTACACAAAAATAAGTATGCCTTTTCTGTTTCTTCCTTTCTTCCCCACTCTACAAGCAGTAACCGCTATGGTATTCCATTCAACTTAAACGTCAAAAGCAGTTGAATAAAACACACGCTAAGGTACCTTTCTAACTATAAGGGTTCCCAGCTGTAAGTAATACTCAACCTTAATGACAAAAGCCTTTGAATTTAGATACGCAATTTTTAACCATTATATTATCTTTTGGGGGGCAAAAAATTACCTGTGCTTTTTGCTGAATAATGTTAGTTATTTCAGAGCTTGACATTGATTCATACTTCTTTCAGACGCATCACATTGGCAACCACATAGTGACTCGGATATGAGTGAAATTTCTTCGAGTCTTTTGGGTACGACGCCTGCTGGAACCTATGAGAGCCACCATTTCCAAAGTCTTGTGGGTTCATGGAATATAACAATACCTCTTCAGGGGGTCAGGAGTTGAAAATGCTTTTTCACTAGGAAGGTAGGTGGTGATCTCGGCCATGTTGAGGAGGGGCTAATGGTCTACTCCATCTGCATGTAATCCCCACAAGAGCGTATAAATTCACGCTTCTTCCTGCATGTCACAACAGCACCTCTCCAGACGAACTGAGCTCAATTAGTTTTCACGATAGCACGAACACTTCAGAAAATTTCATGATCAAGCTCTTCCCATCTTTAACTTACGATTCCAACCTTGTAACTAGATTGATGTTGATTATCCATAAACGTCCTCTAAAAGCAAAGTACTATCGTTTCCAGAGGCCGTGTAATAGTGTTTTTCCCAAATATCTAACAAACCAGCTTATGAATTTCCATGAAACTACAGCAATGATTGTTTCAAACATTGGCCTAAATTTTGGTGGTACAATGAATTGACAGATGTGCTTAATTAACCCGTTTACTCTAAAGGCGCATTTACACGGCCGAGCAGCTCGCCGAGCCCGATTGTTGAACCTACTTGTAGAACGGCTCGAAGAGCTTTCAGACAGTACATCGAACCTCAGTGTGCCTCATGCTAAAACAACGTCAACATATCTCTCGACTAGGACGATTTGATAGCCATTGCTTTAGCAGTGGCACTAAGAAGGGAAAAAAAAGATCGAAGTGGACGAAGGATTAGCTACTAAAAAGAGAGAAATTTTCACACACCAACTTGCTTATTGCTTTAAAATTAAGGCTTTGAAATTAGTTCTTTCAATATTTCATCCAGAGCCGCTATTCCTTTGTTTCTGGCCACTTTATTGGAATAGTCTTTTGATTTAACTTTCCATAAAGCTGGATGAGCCCGATATGTATGTATGAAATCAAAGTACGACTTCCTTCTCATTCTTGCTTTCATTAATGGCAGCTATTATTCATTTCTTTGATGATGTTTCCTCTAGCAGGTTTGAATAACAACTGAGGTTAGATGCTCGACACCTGTTCACACGTTCACACCGTTCGTCAAACAATGTAGCTCCGCCCACAAAAGTCAAGATGAGCCTGACTTTCATCGAGCCGTTCGACGAGCGCGCTCGACAACCAAATAGCCCGTTTACACGCTCGAACATCAATTCAAACACAGGGGTTGTCGAGCCAGGCTCGACGAGCAGCTCGCCCGTATAAACCCCGCTTTAGAAAAAAAAAAAAAAAAAAAGTGACTTCTTCCTTCCTTCAGAGCGTTTCGAAGAAGTGTTACTTAATCACGTAACTGTGACGCAGAGGTTCCCCCAACCCTCCTTCGGTGTTTACACCTATGGCTATCCTAGTACTCCCCCCCCCCTTCCTTCTTGCCTTCTTCCCTTCATTCCTATTTTTATTAGGCTACCGAGTAAATCCCTGTTAGGAAAGACTGTGTACTGCACATATAAAATGAGCCGGAAGAGCAATAAAATGTTTTATGGTGGTAGATAATGATTAGATGGTTAACAAAAGTTATCAAACATAATAGAAAAGGTTTAAAACAGGGGTGTGGAATCGCACTGAGAGATATTCTACTCGGACTCCTACAAATTTTAGATTTGCGACTAGAAAATAAAATAAAATAAAAAAAATAAAATAAAAACATTAGTAGAAATAGAAAACAATTTTTTCCTTGAGAGTGATGATGAGTAAAATGTATGTGTCCATTTCTTGTTTTTTTTTTTTTTTCATCCCTCATAAATCTATGGTTTCCAGCAATTGGTGATAACATTATTTTGTAAAAGCAAAGCTAATGAATACTTTGATACGAGTATATCAGCTTGGCATGTAGACAATGTCAATGGATTTCTCAAATTAAGGTTGATTGGTTCATTAATTGAAGTCGGGTATAATTCCAGAGACAAAGTCGCAATGATATTTGTCACATACCTTTTATGTAACAAAAATAGTACTGGTACTTATAACGTAAATAATTATATAAAACTATAGGTTGAAATATAATAAATCTTATGTATGTATGAACACACACACACACACACACACACACATATATATATATATATATATATGTGTGTGTGTGTGTGTGTGTATATATATATATATATCTATATATATATACATATATAGGCTATATACACATATATATATATATATATATGATTTGAAAATTTATCAAATGGCCGATATCAATGCCCTTATATGAAACATGTTTTAGAAGTCTACCTTCTAAGGAATTCAAGCTACTCTCCCTGGTGAAATTGATATGATAAATTATATCAAACAATGCTCTCTGCCTTTTTCTTCCTGGCAATTGATGTATCGAGTAACCTGTGTTGTATGGAAGAATGAGTCCTACGGCTTAACCTAAAGAAAACTATATTTCTATTGCTTTACCAACACTCGCTTGAAGTACGAAGTGTAGGGTTAGCTATGGCTTCTTTCGTCTCCTGTCATAAGTCTCATTCTCGATCTTCAATGTAAGTGAGTGGGTAAGATATAAATCGTTGGTCTTGTGTTTAGGTAAAGTCTAAAGTCACGAATCACATTACCAGGTATGCTGAAATTTTACTGACAAAGAATTTCGTATTGCTTGGGGTAGGTCATATGACAATTATCTATGGAGTTAAACAGGCGTTTAACAATTCGGGGGATGGGAGGTACAGGGGAAGAAACGTTATAACAACGTCACTGAGGACGTCATCACTTTTGCGAATGTGTGGGTGGCTAAGACTGGCTTTAACCTTATTTTCTTAAGTAAAAAAGTTAATGAAACGTAATTGGCAATACACAGTATTTCCCAAAATTAGGCCATTGTATGAAGCGCTCCTTTCTTTGATATCATGGAAATCCATCAGTTATTTTAGGAGTTATTTAAAAAAAAACACTATTACACGGCCTCTGGAAACGATAGTAGATTTTCTGGCTTAATCGCCTCTTCATAATATAAATCTCTGATTCGATTCTTATTGGAGTGGCTAAGACCCTAGTTAGAAAAGCAGGATTCTATAAGCACAAGGGATCCAACAAGGAAAAATAGCCCAGTGAAAAAAGGAAATAAGGAAATAAATAAACACTTGAAATAAAATATTTTAGGAACAGTAACTACAATAAAATAGACTTTTCATATATAAACTATAAAAAAAACTTATACCAGCCTGTTTAATATAAATGAAAACATTCACGGCAAGTTTCAACTTTTATAGTTCCACCGATTCAACTAACTGATTAGGAAATTTTTCCACAAGTAGGTCACAACTACTTGTGGCATTGAGCCTTGTGACCAAGTTTGGTCTTTTTGCTTCATAATTTTCTCTATAATTTAGTTTTTGTACTCACTCCTATCCGTGCCCTCTATGCCGCTTCTCCTTTTATTCGATAAACTTCAATATTCTTCTGTTTTAAAAGGGTTGATATAGATTTTTGGAAACTTGTCTCGCCTGTAGAAGCCAGTATAACCAATGATCCTTGCTCTTTCCCTAAGAATATCTAAGCTTGCAAACCTTTATTCATCTCCTATTCGAGTTCCTCTTGAACGACATCACTCTTAATAGCAACATT
>NC_090742.1:118232360-118239860 GCF_036898095.1 Palaemon carinicauda | reverse complement strand
ATGTACGTGTGTGCACATCAGTCTAAACATATAGCCGTCATTTTCGTAGAGTCACCTACACTAGTTAGATACAAGTTGCATTTGAGATGTAATGCTGGGAAAGACAGGTATCATTCTTTATAATAGTTTCCTATATACCATTGATAGTGAAAAGTATAAAGTTACACTGATGCTTAAAGGCTCTGAACTCAGCTGCAGAAACAGCAACGATACATTCACAAAATGACTCCACATTTCAAATTTACGAGGGTGAAGGGAACAATAATGAGTATTCAGTCTCCCTTTTAAGATTTAATATCAAATAGGATCTTTACTTTTATAGGCCAACTACATATACAGAGGCTACATGTACAGAAATGCAAATACAAGCTCAAGAGTTTGTATATAAATACAGTATATATATATATATATATATATATGTATATTTATGTATATATATATATATATATATACATACATATATATATATATATATATATACATATATATATGTATATATATATGTATATATATATATATATATATATATATGTACACACACATATATATATATACTATATATATTTATATCAAAACTATAACAAAATATTAAAAGCAAGTTTAATTACAAAACCTCTGAAAGTAACATGATTTATTTCCTTTATCACATCTGGTGTATATGAACATCGTTGAATATATATCATTTACGAGGTCATAGACATTAGACTTTAACGGCAGAGGAAATGGATAGGTTATTATGTTCTATCGCAATATTTCATAGAAACCCTTTTGCACTATAGGCCTATATAGTTGTGATCAGAGCCCATTCCCTCTCTTAACCTTAGCTAAGACTAAAGTGGACCATTCTTAGCTGGAAGGCTCAGAATATCATGAACATAGTTAAAGTTTTTGAACGTGAATTATGCCTTTACTTATTCATATACTCATAGAATGGGAAAAATCACGGTAAAGACGATCACACTAATTATTAAAACCGTTCGTAACCTAGACGTGAAAATTATACGTGAGATGTTTCATTGAAATATCAAATTGATGTCATCCATATATTTAAGAAAAGACAACACTATGATAGATAGATAAGCCAGATAGATAGATAGGTCGATAATATGTATATATATATATATATATATATATGTATACACAAAACACTTGTTCTTTATTCTATAATTATGTAGGGGAGGTTCATTTAAGTTCTCTCTCTCTCTCTCTCTCTCTCTCTCTCTCTCTCTCCTCGTCTAGAATTTCACGTACTAAGCTCTTTTATCGAAACTTATAAAGTTGTTTACAACACGTCCAAGTCTTTCGGTTGTGCCTGAGCAAAAGTAATAGAGTCAAGGTCCCTGGAATGCAGATTTTCCTTGAGAGATTGATTTGATTTGCATCGTCAGTTTTATATACTTCCGGAAATATTAATTTTTGTGCGATCAACCTTATTTTGTAAATCAGCTTTAGAACCCATTTATAGAGCAGGAATTCTTATCGACAATTACATTTGATATTTTATAACCCAAATGGAAAATCTCAGGAATGAAGATTAGAGTATGGAAAATAGATTTCATCGTGTTAATCGTTGTTATGATTAAAGTCTTTCCAGTAGGTTTTTAGGAATCTTTATGTCTGAAAATGTCAGTTTGTTTAAGTAACTGGGTCAACATCAGTTGAATTCTACAGCAGTAAAATGGAACAAGAATATTGTAAATACCATACTTTTCTTACGTAATGAATCACACAAGAAAACACCATTTTATACAATTCATGGATAAATAGTTCATTGACAATATCACAGTAATACAGAGTACAAATAGAATTGACCCAAGAAACTAAGATTTTGTTGAAAGACACATACTGGTAAATAAACTATAATAAAAAAAAACAATTCTGGAATTGAATTTGATAGAATATAGGGCTATTACTTCGCTTTTTAATGGTCTCAAGAAGGCACCTTGAAAACTCGAAAGGCTACTTTCAAAATTTGAGGGGGGGGGGGGGTGTTTAGAAAGGTCGTTAACCCCCCTTATAGATCCGTCCTTGATGATTGTCGAAATAAGTACATGGTTCAAGGGTCTCTCTCCTCTCTCTCTCTCTCTCTCTCTCTCTCTCTCTCTCTCTGTCGTCTTTCTTCCTATTCATAAGAAATACAATGAGTATCATAGCAGCTTTTTGAAGTACCCTTCATTACTATTTATATTATGTAAATTGTATTTAATATGGACGAAGGACAAGACCAATTGGATCCGTTACACCTTACAGCGTTAGGGAGCAGATAATGCTTCTCCGAGAGGGAAAATGTAATATGCCGTCTTGGTTCAAGGAATTTGGGTAATATTATAATTAGAGGCCACTTCACGGGAGAATGCCGATTATTACTAATTGAATGTTTAGCCTTGTAATTAACATATATAAAAAAGAAAATTATTTTTTTTTCACGGTGCAGTTTTAGCTTTCTCTTTTTCTTCCAAAATTAAAGAAGAACGATGTGTTTTTTGTTAGAGTCATAAAATCTCTATGAGTACTCATTAGTTTAAATTACATTAGCTTTATATATATATATATACTATATATATATATATAAAAATCATCATCATCAGCTGTTACTAGACCAGTGCAGAATAAAGGCCTAAGACATGTCCTTCCACTTGCGTCAGTTTATGGTCTTTCTGAGCCATGTCCACACCTACGAACGTTCTTAGTTCGTTAATCCATCGATATCTCTTCCTTCCCCTAATAACGACTCATTCTGTTACTCTTAATGCCCATCTGTTACCCGTCATTCTCATTATATGTCGTTACCATATCCATTTTTTCTTACATGTTGTTACAATACATATATATATATATATATATATATAAATATATATATATACTGTACGTTATATATATAAATATATATGTATATATATTATATATATATATATGTTACGCTCAATGTTAATAGTTGCCTAATGTGTACATTAGGCATATTTTGCCCAATGTGAACACTGGGCAAAATGGTTTGCCCAGTGTACATATTAGGCAGAAAAACTCATAAAATTGCCTATTGCACACATTATGCAATCCCATTTTGCGGAATGTGAATATGTCACACAATTTGGCTAATGTGAATATGAATAGGCGGAAGGAGGACAAAGAGACACTGATACAAACTGATAGAAACATGAACTTTATTCCAGAAACACTTTTATAATAGCTACACAAAATGAAATAAACAAAAACAAAACTGTTATTCACAGTGACACTGACAACACTTAATTTTTGCAAGCTCTGCCTGGGTGACAGCGAGAGTTGCATTTCATTTCTTTCTTGCGGCAGCTGCATCGTCCTGACAAACACTGTCCTACATTGACACTTTACAAACCCTTGTCCTCCAGTAGCCTTTGCTGTTGCTGTTCTCAAAGTGAGACGAATATCAGGAACATCATCTGCTTTAATCAAAACCTAATCTATAAGACTTAGATCAGCTGCTGTGTATTTGGATCCAAGAACTCCCTCACGGCAACCTACAGTATACAGCCCATCTTCTCCTTTCATGACGACCACAATAAGATTCTTCGGATCAGTCGGGCCGCGATCAACGTCTGGAACACTCAATGTAGCGCACTCCCCAACTTCTAATTGTCGAACTAATTGATTGCCACGACGTGTCATCCGAACTGCTGCTTTGGATTGTCCTGCATCAGCTGCATCTTGGATTTCCTGGAAACACCAACTTTGTGTCTCTGCTGTCGCTCCTGTCAGTGCATCTTCGTCACTCTCCACCTCTGCTGTTGCTCCTGTCAATGCATCTTCGTCACCCCCCCCCCCCTTCTCCTGTTGCTCCTGTCACTGCATTTTTGTCACTCTCCACCTCTTCTGTTGCTCCTGTCAATGCATCTTCGTCCCGCTCCACCTGTGCTGTTACTCCTGTCACTGCATCTTCGTCGCCCTCTTTGTTCTCTACAAATGTCTCAAGATCTTCTTCAGTGGGAATTTCATTAAGAGCAGACCTTGGCAGGACAGACGATCCTAGTCCAACTTTGGGTTCTTGGCCAAACGTTACTTTAAATGGACTGTGTCCGGTGGTTTCATGTCGGCTAATGTTAATTTGCCACTGAACAAACTTGAAGCCCACTGACCATTTTTTACTATTATTTTCCTGCATCCAGATGGCAAGTTTGTCCTGAATAACACCATTTAGCCGTTCAACCGCACCCTGGCACAGGACAGCGTAACACTCTATTCAATTCAGGCAAAATATGGTTGCCTAATCTGAAAGTCTTGCTTAATGTGCAGATTAGGCACGCATTTTGCACAATATAAATATTAGGCAAACTGTTTGCTTAAAGCACACATTAGGCAATTTCCGCTGCCTAATGTATACATTAGGCAATTATTAACATTGAGCGTAACATATATATATATATATATATATAAATATATTTATATATACTGTATGTATATTTATGTATAATGTACCATATATATATATATATATATATATATATGTATTGTACGTTTATATGTATATATACACACACACAAATACACACACACACACACACATATATATATATATATATATATATATAAAAGTCATAAGTACCTATTCACATCGAATTCTCTCTATGTCGTGATCAGAGACCCAAATAGGAATTAACTTCATGATAATAGCTTCTGGTCGGTCAAGGATTTAAACCCTGACCAAATCGAAATTGTTGTTGCAATGACTCCGTCTTTACAACTCGAGCCGGCTGACATAAGTCTATTTGTATAGTTTATTTATGAAAGCTTTTTTTAATGTTCTTAAAATATGTTTTCTTAATAGTTCATTACTTCTCTCATAGTTCATTCATTTCTAAATCTTCTTTCTACACTCGGCTATTTTACCCTTTTGGAGCCCTTGGGCTTATAGCATCCTGCTTTTTCAACTAGGACTGTAGCTTAGAGAATATTAATAATAATAATAAAATAATAATAATAATAATAATAATAATAATAATTATTATAATAATAATAATAATAATTTTTCCTCTGGAATACTTCCTATTGAACAATTAAACTTAAATAACAAAAAAATGCCTCACCTCTATTGACCATTAAGTCAATATGAAACCATGAACCAGTGTCATCTAACTCGACCAAAGCTTGATGTCACATCCGCGTCCTATTCAATGTAATGAATCTTTCGGAATCGCGTTGTATTCGTATTGCTCACCCTGAAAAACAAACTTTCGAAATACCTGGAACCAAATAACTTTTTTTTTCCTGTCACAAACAGGATATAGAAATAACTGTTCCCCAACATGTATTCATTTACCATATAACGGAAATATATATTTTTTTCTTTTTATATACAGCAGTATTTCCCTCAGTTTCCTCAATAACGAAAGGTATGTGGACGCAAAATATATTTTCCTTTTGATAGAAGCCAGTATTTACGTAAAAATGTAATTGCCCTTTACTTACATCTCTCTCTCTCTCTCTCTCTCTCTCTCTCTCTCTCTCTCTCTGTATATATATATATATATATATATATTTGTTTATATATATATATATATATATATATGTGTGTGTGTGTGTGTGTGTATGTATGTATGTATGTTTGTAAGTATGTATGTATATGTATATAAAGATATATGCATACTCTAAAGAGACGAAAAAAATATTGAGGAAAAGCTAGGAGATGAACAAGCACGATTTAGAAAAGTTAGAAGCTCTACTGAGCGACCAAATTTTCATTTTGAGACATGTACAGTAATGCGTAGAATATAGAAATCCACTTTTTATAGCATTTGCAGACTATGTAAAAGCCTTTGATGATGTGCACCGGTATATTTTGTGAGTCCTGCATTATTATTGAATTGTCCTAAATATGTAAATTTAATTAAGCCGGTTCATGAGCATAGCAAATGCAAAGTTAATGTTCGTAGAGTCCTATCAAATGAATTTCAAGTATACAGCGGAGTACTTCAAGGGAATGTGCTGTCACCTATGTTTGTTATCCTCCAAATGGATTTTATAATGCGCAGAACAGTTGGAGATGAGGGAGAAGGACTGGACTGGATTGATAATAGGAAAATAGCTGACCTAGAGTATACTGGTGATGCTGCCTTTATTAGCAGAACACCACAGGATTTGTAATGCTTGTTTACCAGAATGCATGAAATATCACATGCGTTTTGGCTCCAGATAAATAGAAGAAAGAAAGAAATGAAGAGAACGGATTATGCAAAGGAAGATGAAATATCATTGGAAGGAGAAAGGATTAATGAGGTAGAATCATTTGAGTCATTTGAGTCTTTAAAATTAGAGTTTAGTTAAAGATTGAAAAAAAAAATCAGACAATGGCTAGGTTAAGTAAAATTTTGAAATAAAATTGCCAGAAATTGCATATACAAATCAGACTATATATCAGTTTAGTGAGATTGGTGTTAATATGTGGATAGGAGTCCTCGTATGACAATGAAACAATCCAGCAGATTTAGCAGATTTGAGATCAAAGCCCTTTGAAGAATATAGGGAGTTAACTCCCTATATGGCAAAAAAAAAAGAAAAAAAAATAAGTGAGATTACACAAGTGCCATATGTGGATGAGATCATGGTGAGGGATAGATTGTGATGGTTTGGGCATGCTATTCGCACTCCCTAAGAGGGATTAGTTCACCAAACGTTCAACTGGGCTCCACTATAAAGCGTGAAGGGGGAGGTGATGAGTGGAGACGTTTTGAATAAAAAGTTTAAGATGTAGACGGTGGCGAATTCTAACCAAGGCTCTTTGCGTCAATAGACGTAAGGGGAAGATGATGACGATGACGGTGATGATAATGATCATGATTAGGATGTTGATGTTGATACATATCTATATATATATATATATATATATATATAACTTTCTGAGTGGGGATACCTTAACCTGCTTGGTGAAAGGGTTTGCATATCGCCATGATCAGCAATCCTTTACTAGTCAGGGCCACCCATGCTAAGATGTTTTGTTGTGAGCGATCATACGAATATCTCCTACCATCACCATTCCGCACTGGCCAGTATGATGATGACAACTGGTCAAACCTCATACATCAATGACTTGTCTGAGGTCTTTATCCTACAGTGAACTTGAAATGATTGCATTTGCTCCAATTATACAGTATAATTACAACTCACAATGCTATGAAAAGAATAATGATGGGAGTAGCACTAAGAGAGAGAAAAAGAAAAATATGAATACAATTGCGAACTAAATTAAAGGATAGTCTAACTACTTATAAGATAAAGAAACAGACGTTGGCAGGACATATAATAAGAATGACAGACTATAGATGGGCATTAAGAATAATAGATTAGCTCCCTAGAGACTGCAAAAGAAACAGGTGAAGGAAGAGAAGACGATGGATTGGCCATCTGAAAGTCTGTAAGCGTGAACTGACACAGATAGACCGTAAACAAACACAAGTAGATAGGCATGTCTGAGACCTCCGTGGCCGGTTAATAAGGGTCTTAACAGAAAAATTAGCCGAACATGATTGG
>NC_090742.1:118212360-118224860 GCF_036898095.1 Palaemon carinicauda | reverse complement strand
GACCACGTGAATGAATCTTTGAGTTAATCTAATTAGATGTGATCATCGAAATTAGTAATTGTCAAACATAACATCGCATCGGGAAAAGAGTTTTGCATCTTCATGATTATTGATGGCCAGTACTCAAATTATTTGCTTCAGAACTGGACGGTCAAGGTATTCGCGAGATAGAACTTTAAGAATTTATTTATTCTTCTGTATCAAGAAAGTTCCGCTAAGTTCTGTGTGTCCGGATGTAGGTAAGTTTAATTGTACATACGTTTATATTCATTAATTCCTACTGTTCTCCTTCAATGCAACTTACTATGTGTGGTATTTATTGCATTTTTTACTTATGAAAGTATAACCAAACCTCTCCTGTTTAAATATTTGTCTCCTCATTAGGCTCCCTTGTTTAAAAGTCAGATTTTCGTAAGATTTAATTTCAGATGTAATGGAGAAAATAACTCCTATGAAACCTTTACATTATGATTCTGAAAACAATTACGAGCTATAATTAGGAGACATATTATTATTATTATTATTATTATTATTATTATTATTATTATTATTATTAGTATTATTATTATTATTATTATTACCATCGTCATCATTATCATTATAATTATCTTAATATGTATTATTATTATTATTATTATTATTATTATTATTATTATTATTATTATTATTACTTCCACACTAGTTGGAAAAGCAGAAAGCTATAAGCCCAAGGGCTCCAACAGGAAAAAATAGCTCAGTGAGGAAAGGAAATAAATATATAAATAAACTACAATACAAGTAATGAAAATTGATCTTAAAGATATTTAAGAGCAGTTACAACATTAAAATAAATCGTTCATGTAAAAACGATAAAGAGAGACTTCTGTTAGCCTGTTCAACATAAAAACAAGCTATGTTGAAACTTCACTTCATTTGTAACATATGATGAGGTATCAGTGAAATTAAAATAAATCACGTAAAAAAAATATATAAGTAGGATATCTAATGTTATATATAAAAAAAAAACGTTAGATAAAACAAGGCATATTAGATCACAATAATTTTAAAAGAAAAAGATGACATATCATTTAGAATTATGTTGTGGATTCTGAAAATAAGAGCCATTATGATTCAAAAGTTGTTCTCTCTCTCTCTCTCTCTCTCTCTCTCTCTCTCTCTCTCTCTCTCTCTCTCTCCTCTCTCTCTCTCTCTCTCTCTCTGCGGTAGAATTTGAGTATGAAATACTAGTGAATATTGTAGTTTACAGACCCCCAAATACTAAGGAGTTTGAAATGATAATAGAAAAGATAGATGATATATGTAGAAACCATAAAGACTGGAATATACTCCTATCCGGAGATTTTAACTTTCCTTTCGTGGATTGGAAAGAACGGATAGAAGAAAGGGGTTGTATATATACATATAAAAAAGAGTAATAGTAGCGCAGAAGATAAGAGGCAATTTGAAAAACTTCAAGAAATGCTATTAGAACATAATATGCAACAAATAAACCACATTCCAGCAAGAAAGGACAATGTTCTAGATATAATATTTGTGAATGAAGTGAAATATGTTAAAGAAATAATAGTGTATAACACGGGAATTCCAGACGACAATGTCATAGAATTAATAGTCCATTCCAAAGAAAGTGAACGCAGAGATAAACAAAGCATAAAACGATGGGAAGGATACGGAAAATATAGTTTTTATAATAAGAAATAATGAAAAATTGAACAAAGATTGGAAAAATTTATTCGTAAGTGATAATATACAGGTGAATACGGACATACTGTACAAAATACTGGAGACAATTGTTGAAAAATATGTAGCGAAAAAAAAAAAAATAAACATCAGATATGCATACCAAGAGACAGTAGGATCTTATTTCAGAAAATTAGAAAGTGGAAGAAAAATTTTACAAAAGAAAATATGTATGGAAAATGATGGAAATAAAAAGTAAGATAGAGAATGCAGAACGAAAGATTATACAATCTAAAGAAAATAAATAAAAGGACTTAGAATAAAGGACACTTCAAAATATCCAAAAAAATACCCCAAAGTACTTTACTACTATGCAAAAAAGATGAATAAAGGGAGGTTAGAAATAGGCCCTCTAAGAATTGAAGGACGGTTAACGAATGAAAAAAAATGGGGAAATATGCAAAATATTAGCAGAAAAATATATGACTGAATTCACGCCAAGAATTACGAATGAGGATAATGAAACAGAAATGAGAGAAGAAAATATTGAAGATCTAACGGATATAGATATTAATGAAGCAGATATTGTGCAGGCTATAAGCGAAATTAAAAATGGATCGGCGGCCAGGCCAGATGGAGTTCCAGTGATTTTGTTAGAAAAACTGCACACACTATCGCAAAGCCGTTTGCAATACAGCTAAGACAAAGTGTAGATACGAGCGAGATATATGTTAAACATAAATTAGCATATATAACCCCTATTTTCAAAAGTGGATCAAGACTAGAGGCAAGCAATTATATACCTGTTAGTCTAACATCACATATTATGAAAGTGTATGAAAGGGTAATAAAAATGGAAATAATGAATCATTTGGTTAAAAATAATTTATTTGATATAAGTCAACACGGTTTTGTGCCCAGAATAAGTACACAAACCCAACTGATAGCACATTATGAAAACATATACAAAAATATGATAAAGGAAAAAGACACAGATGTGATCTATCTAGATTTTGCAAAAGCTTTTGACAAGGTAGACCATAATATATTAGAGAAAAAAACAGATAACATAATATTGTGGGATAGATAGGAAAATGGATAAAAGACTTTCTGTAAAACAGAAAACAGACAGTGGTTGCAAATGACGAGAAATCAGATGAAGCTCAGGTAATATCTGGCGTGCCACAGGGTACGGTATTAGCTGCACTGCTGTTTGTTATTATGATCTCAGACATAGACTGTAATGTTAAAAGAATGGGTGGAGATAAATAGGATGGTATTTAACTCCGATAAATTTGAATCAATAAATGATGGAAACAGAGAAGGAATGGTATGTGCATAACAGGGGACCTAATAACGAGACAATCACAAACAAGAAAGCAATCAAAGACCTTGGTGTAATGTTAAACAGGAATATGTTATGCAACGACCAAATAGCAACACTGTTGGCTAAATTTAGAGCAAATATGGGAATGCTATTCATACACTTTAAAACAACAAAAGCTCAACACATGATTATACTTTTCAAAATTTAAGTGCGTAGTTCTCTCCAGTACTGCAATGTGATATGGTACCAACACTACCAAAAGGATATTGCACAGATAGAGAGTGTACAAAGGTCATTTACTGCTAGAAGAGAAGAGGTTAAGGACGTTGACTACTGGGAAAGACTGTAATTTTTAAAATTGTACAGTCTAGAAAGGAGAAGAGAACGCTACATGATAATGCAAGCATGGAAGCAAATCGAAGGAATTACTGAAAACATCATGGAGCTAAAAAATATTGGAAAAAGCAAGCTGAGGTAGATTAATATTGCCCAAAACTATACCATGAAAACTAAATAAGGCACAGGACACTGATCCACTGCGCTTCAGCATCGATAATGCAGCGAATATTTAATGCGCTGCCAGCTCATCTAAGAAACATATCAGAAGTGAGTGTAGATGCGTTTAAGAATAAGCTCGATAAATGCCTTAGATGCATCCCAGACCATCCAAGACTGGAAGATGCAAAATACACCGGAAGATGCATTAGCAACTCTCTGGTTGATATACGAGGTGCCTCACACTGAAGGACCTGGGGGAACCCAAATATAGAATAAGGCCATAAGGTAAGGTAAGGCTCTCTCTCTCTCTCTCTCTCTCTCTCTCTCTCTCTCTCTCTCTCTCTCTTGATAAGGAACAAAATACAAGCTATGGTAAATTCCATAAAGGTTTTATTAACACATCATATTTGTAAAACAAATTTATTAGATATAAAGGACCATGCCAAATCCCTTGGAGGGTTAGAGAGAGAGAGAGAGAGAGAGAGAGAGAGAGAGAGAGAGAGAGAGAGAGAGAGAGAGGCTAACGCATATGTGATAGGGGAATAAAATTTACCTTTCATTTCATAATACTGGGGTTTTATAATGATGAGGGTCTCTTCAATCCAGAGACCACTTACTACCTAATTCCCTAGTGATTATTCAATGGGATATTTAAACATTGTTGTATAAATATCTAGGTTTTTATCAATTCCAGCATAGATTTTTTTTTTTTACTTTTTTGTAATGAAAACAGACATTCATGATACGTTTCTATTTGAATTTACGAGAGTTTGATTTACATATTTTAGTCATATCTCTATAGTTGCTAATATATTACAATTATATTCATAGGAATAATATCACCTATAATTAATATTTATTCAAAATTAACGAATTTTTAAGGCTTTTAAGCCTCAAATATTCTATTAATTATCCCTACAATATAGAACCTGTCATATACAGTATATATATATATATATATATATATATATATATATATATATATATATATATATATATATATATATATATATATATATATATAAATGTGTGTGTGTATGTATGTATGTATGTATGTATGTATGGACAGTGAGAAGCCCAAATAGAGAAACGAAAAACGGAATGGATTTTAGCCCCATTTGAAAATGTTTGTTCACTTAAAGATGAAACAATATTAAACAAGTTGAAGTCAAGCGACCGAAAAATGGTGAGAAGTAAGATATGTTTAGATCTAAGTAGAGACAGAGAAAAGCCAGTTCTAAGAAAGAAAATAATAAATCCCGTATTAAGAAAAAAATCAGAAGATATTTGTTTAGCAATACAAAAATAAGGATTCTTATCTACATGATGAAATGGAGTCAAGTGAAGAAGATTTGGTTAATAATCTAACAAAAGTTACATTAGTATTAGCACAAGGGATAAGTGGAAATGTTGCTAAACAAGGTCAAGGAAAACTGCTCTAAAACCTCCAAAATCTAATAAACAAAAAACTGGAAATGAGGGTAAAATCAAAGAAAAATAAAACAGAATTACCAGAACTATCTAAAACAGTAAACAAGCTAAAAACCCAAAATATTTTCAAACACAATTAGACCTGAATCGGGGAAGCTCTAAAGAAAGAAAGAAGCATAAAATTATTAAAAAGAAGGCTTGGAACAGGCATCAGCAGATTATTGTTATTATTATTACTAGCCAAGCTACAACCCTAGATGGAAAAGCAAGATACTATAAGCCCAAGGGCTCTAATAGGGAAAAATAGCCCAGTGAGGAAAGGAAATAAGGAAATAAATAAATGATGAGAATTAATTAACAATAAATCATTCTAAAAACGGTGACGTCAAAACAGTTGTCCTATATAAACTATTAACAACGTCAAAAAAATAATATGTCATATATAAACTATGGAAAGACTCATGTCAGCCTGGTCAACATGAGAACATTTGCTCCAACTTTGAACTTTTGAAGTTCGACTGATTCAACTACCCGATTAGGAAGATCATTCCACAACTTGGTCACAGCTGGAATAAAACTTCTAGAATACTGTGTAGTATTGAGCCCTATGATGGAAAAGGCCTGAGTATTAGAATTAACTGCTTGTCTAGTATTACGAACAGGATAGAATTGTCCAGGGAGATCTGAATGTAAAGGATGGTCAGAGTTATGAA
This sequence comes from Palaemon carinicauda, assembly GCF_036898095.1. Classification (NCBI taxonomy): domain Eukaryota; kingdom Metazoa; phylum Arthropoda; class Malacostraca; order Decapoda; family Palaemonidae; genus Palaemon; species Palaemon carinicauda. The sequence continues at coordinate 118,219,211 of NC_090742.1, read as the reverse complement.
AAATCTTATGCAACATGCATATTGAACTAATTGAACGACGGTGCCAAAGATTAATATCTAAATCAAGAATAAGAAATTAAATAGACCGTAAGTGTCTGTCCAACAAATTAAGATGAGAGTCAGCAGCTGAACACCAGACAGAACAATACTCAAAACAAGGTAGAATGAAAAAATTAAAACACTTCTTCAGAATATATTGATCACCAAAAATCTTGTAAGAATTTCTCAATAAGCCAATTTTTTGTGCCATTGAAGAAGACACAGACCTAATGTGTTTCTCAAAAGTTATTTGCTGTCGAGAATCACACCTATAATTTTAAAAGTCATACAAATTTAAAGAATCATTATGAATACTGAGATCCGGATGTTGAGGAGCCACCGTCCTTGACCTACTTTCAATCATACTTTTAGTTTTATTAGGATTCAACTTCATACCCCACAATTTGCACCATGCACTAATTTTAGCTAAATCTCTATTAAGGGATTCACCAACCCCGGATCTACATTTAGGGAATGGAATTGATGCAAAGAGAGTAGCAGCATCTGCATATGCAACAAGCTAGTTTTATGGGCCAAACCACATGTCATGTGTATATAGTATGAAAAGTAATGGGCCAAGAGCACTACCCTGTGGAACACCGGATATCACCTTCCTATACTGACTATGGTGCCCATCAACAACAGCTCTTTGAGATCTATTACTTAAAAAATCAATAATAATGTTAAGAAACGACCCACCCACTCCCAACTGTTTGAGTTTGAAAACAAGGGCCTGATGATTAACACGGTCAAAGGCAGCACTAAAATCAAGGCCAATCATACGAACTTCCTGACCACAATCAAGGGATTTCTCTACAGCATTGGGGATTGTAAGAAGGGCATCACATGTTCCAAGACCTTTACGAAAACCAAATTGCAAACTAGGAAATATAAGATTACCTTCAGCGAACCTATTAAGACGTTTTCCCAGAAGTCGTTAAATTTTTTAGATAATATGAAAGTTATGGAAATTGGGTGGTAATCAGTGGGATTTGAGCTACCACAAACACATTTACATAGAGGAGTAACATTACCAATTCTCCAACAAGTATTAAAAGCTCCTCTTTTTGCTAACTTGCGCAAAATAACAGATAACTTTGGAGCTAAGAAATCTGCTGTATTTATGAAAAACAAAGGAAAAATGCCATTTGGGTCTACACCTCCATAAGCATCAAGGTTCATCAACAGAGCTTTATTCTCACGAGATCGAAAAGCTAACTAGTTAGTTTAGCCTCAGGAAAACAGGAATGAGGAAGTTCAAGTTTCTCATTACCCTGTTTACTGTCAAAAACATCAGCAAGCAAGGTTGCCTTTTCCTTTGGAAACTGAGTGACTGAGCCATCTGGTTTAAGTAAAGGAGGAACTGTTGCATCTACACCAATGAGTGCAGATTTAAGGGTAGACCACCATTTATGTTTCTGAATTGTACCAGAAAGAGTTTATTTTATGGTTAAATTGTACTCCTTTTCAGATGAGGCATAAACTCTTTGAGCAAAAGCTTGAGGCTGAGTATAGTTGTTCCAGGTCAAATCTGATCTGTTACCCTTCCAAACATGATAGGCCTCCTACTTCTCAAAATAAGCTCGTCTACAATCATCATTGAACCATAGTTTATCCCTCACTCGGTACCTTAGCACATGAGAAGGGATACGCCTATCAATTATATTAACTAGATTCTCATTCAAAGGGACAGCAGGATCTACACTACTATATAATTGTAACCAATTCAAGCACCAAAGATCAAGCAAAATCCCATTTCAGTCTGCTTGGGATTTCATATAAATTTTACAAGTGTATGATATATCAGGGACAGGCTGCTCAGTCTTCACTACTAATGAAATCAAGGCATTATCAGATGTCCCAACTGGAGAACCAACCTTACTAATTATAACGCCAAGGGAGTTAGTGTATACGAGGTTCAAGCAATTACCAGACCTTTGAATAGCTTCATTTATGATTTGCTCACAGCCTGATTCAGAGGCAAAGTCTAAAGCTCTTAAGCCATGGCGGTTGGTAGTAAAGATAGAACTTAACCACTCCCTATGGTGAGCATTTAAATCACCAACAAAGACAAAAGAAGCCTCTCTATCATCTTCTTGTATCTTAGCCATAATGGTAAGAAGACAATCAAAGATAGATTCATCCATGTCTGGAATCCAGTAGATGGAATACAAATAAAAGTTGTTATGCCTGCCACAAACTTTTATTACCCGAATCTCATGACATCCACATTGATAGCAGGACTTATGAGAAGCAGGGTACTCGGTCCTAATATACACCGCCATTCCCCTGGCCCTAGGGATGGCATCACGTTTCAACATTATTTGCTTCTTAAAACCAGTTATAAGGAGCTCAGATGAGTGCCTCATATTAGAAACCAAAGTTTCTGACCACAGAATATCATACTGTCTGGACGCAAGTGTAAGGTCTTGGATATTTGCATGAAGCCCACGAATATTGCAATACAGAGGACGACATTGACGAAACCTAGGATGTACTGGTCCCGGATTTCGCTCCATGTCTCCAGACAGCATAAGAATTAATAGAAATAAAAAAGAGACATCATACTTAAAAACTAGACTAACAAAAATTATAACAAAAACGATATGTACAGAATTATAAATAAAGTGATTGATGAAACCCATAGACTATAGTAAAAGGTCGGAAAAACTGGTCAACATGGAGGAGCCGATACACCATGCAAGGCTATATACCCTCCAGGATAGCCACTTCAACTGAAGGGAGGACAGTAAGGATGGTTTTGAGAATAAAAATGATCAGAAAATGAAAAGACAACATCCTGATAAACCACCAGCCATCCATGGCCCTTCTATTAAGCCTGCCCAACACACCATTTCTAAAAACAAGAGGAAGAAAAAAAAATAATAAGATAGAATAGTGAACCCGAGTATACCCTCAAGTAAGAGAACTCTAACCCAAGACAGTGGAAGACCATGGTACAGAGGCTATGGCACTACCCAAGACTAGAGAACAATGGTTCAATTTTGGACTGTCCTTCTCCTAGAAGAGCTGCTTAAAATAGCTAAAGAGTCTCTTCTACCCTTACCAAGAGGAAAGTACACTGGACAAATTGTAGTACAGTAATTAACCCCTTGGGTGAAGAAGTGTTTATTATATCATTGTTGTCAGGTGTATGGGGAAACACGAGAACATGTAAATAATAGGCCAGACTATTCTGTGTAAGTGTAGGTAAAGAAAAAATAAGCCGTAACCAGAGAGAGGGATCCAATGCATTACTGTCTGGCCAGACAAAGGATCCAATACCTCTCTAGTTGTAGTATCTCAATGGGCGGCTGGTGTCCTTGCCAACCTACTACCTATATTTGCTTTAAAGGAGGAAAATGGAAATATTATCAACAAAAGAAATGGAGCGATGAAAATTGCAGAGGATTTCTATACAATGTTATACAACAGTGATTTAAGAAATAACTTGATTAAAGCTTCACTAATCATCGAAGAGAGGTGGAATGCTTTAGAATCGTTTATTCACCAACTGACCATATCCATGTAATTACCCAGCTAATAAAAAAAAATCAACAGTGTATGACAAACCACTATGTATGACATCAATAAACCATGAGAAAGGTTTTGATTTTGTCAAAAGTTCAGCAGTAATTAAACTTTTATGAAAGCCGTTCCAAAGCAAGGATGAGATGAATCTTATTATTGAACACTTGAAGATATACATGCGGGTAGTAAAGCAATCCTAAAAATTCATAAAGATAGTGAGAAAATTCTAATTGAGTAATGCAATAGACAGGGAACCCCAATCTTTCCTACAAAAATTACAGCTTGCCTAGAATAAATTCTTAAGAATTTACAATGGGAAACCGTAGAATTCAACATTAATAGGGTATACCTTAACTTAAGATTTGCAGATGACATAGTTTTATTTACTGAATCATAGGAGGAATTGCAAAAGATGACAGAAGATTTGAATAGAAAAAATAAAGATATAAAACTGAAAATGAATATGAGTAAAATAGAATAATTTTAATGAAATGCAGAGATATTACAAATAAGGTTAATGGACGATATTCTAGAGATTGTAAATGAATGTGTTTTCCCAGGACATGAGATCAGAATCAAAAGAAGGATTAGCAGGAAGTGCAGAGCTCTTGATAACTGAAATGAAATTATGAATAGTTAAATACCACTTTCTCTAAAAGGAAAAATATTCAACTAGATGGTCCTACCAATCACAACTTTTTTATTGGAACCTTGGAGCCTCACTAAAACCTTATTACATAAGCTAGTTACACCTTAAAGAGCTATGGAAAGAATATTCATGCTACTAACACTACGAGACAGAAAAAAAGAACAACATTAATACGAAAGAAAAGTAAAGTACAGGATATTCTAAGAGCATGTAAAAAAAAATGGACAAGGGCAGGACATATAGGGAGAATGACAGATAATAGATGGACTAAACGAAGTAAAGTAAGGAAGAGATTGACGAGCTAAGATACTTTGGTCGTATAGATTGGCATAAAATTACCAAACACAGATAGGAGTGGAAGGGCATGTCCAAGGCTAGTGTTTTATAGGGAACTCATAACTGCAACGTCATTCTATAGAAATCCTCTGGAATTTTTGTCACTCCATCTTTTTCTTTGATATTTCCACTTTCATTAAGCAGATATTTGTTAACACTCTGTTCCAAATCTTCGTTTCACCAATTTGATGCTCCTTCCTTTCTTTTAATATATATATATATATATATATATATATATATATATATATATATATATATATATATATATATACTGTATATATATATATGTATATATATATATATATATATATATATATATATATATATATATATATATATATATATATATACTGTATATATGTATATATAATATATATATATACTGTATATATGTGTGTATATATATATATATATATATATATATATATATATATATATATATATATATATATATATATGTACATATATACATACATATATATATATATATATATATATATATATATATATATATATATATACACATATATATATATATATATATATATATATATATATATATATATATATGCAGAAAAATCACGTTTTCTTGTGATTTTTTACGTATATATATATATATATATATATATATATATATATATATATATATATATATATATATACATATATATATAATGTATGTATGCATGCATGTATATACTAGGGTTCTTGGTGTACTCAAGTCGTCATAAGTGACATGAATATTTAGATTTAAAAGGACACACACACACACAGATTTAACTCTTCTCAACTCCCACCCACCCCTTCCTAAGTACAACTGGGTGGTTTGACAATTTGTGTGAGATTGCTGTTTCCAAGTGTACTTCTCCTGGTAGCCCCACTCACTAGGGTATGACTTGTGAGAGGGAGTACCTGAGTCTTGAATACAAACAGTCCTTACGTGGCTACAGATACATGAATTAAATAGCCATCCAGGCACGCCATTTATTTTGTTGTAAAAATTTTCATAATGATATCCAGATTTCAGTAAAAAAGATGCACAATGTCATAACGTAACACATACATAAACTCTATCCTACCCGCTTCCCACAATGCTGTTCGAAAAAAAAGAAAGAAAGAAAATAAGCATAGAAATCTGTTAACAGGATCTTAGGAAATCCAACGGAGTGACAATCATCTCTTAGATTAAATTGATGCCATAACGCGATACGTGTTTATGATGAATAATTTTTGACAATGAACCAGATTTTCATTCTCAAACTGTAAGATAATGTACAATCGGCATTTGTCCCATTCATAAACGCAAAACACCCTAATACAGGGTCCATAAGGTTATTCGAGGAGAGACTTACTGGTTGTCCTAGTGCTTATATTATTACCTCCGCAAAGGAGGTTATATTTTCGAGTCGGTTTATTTATGTATTTGTTTACTTTCTGTCTCTGTGAACAGGATTATATATTCATTTATTTACCTGTCTGTGTGTCTGCGAACAGTATTACGTCAAAACTAGTCAAAAGATTTAGACGAAATTTCCCCCACAGCTAGATCTTAGGCCATGGATGACTCCATTAACTTTAGAAGGTGATCCGGTACCGGATTTGCATTTTTCACAACTTTAAAGATTGCGTCAAATCAAATTGACACATTGGATTTCCCCCAATTTTGAATAATGGATAGATATTATGCATTACAAAAAACATAGAATTTTATAGGTGAAAGGATCAAGATCATGATTCTGGATCAACATTACACTTTTCATCAACCATTGTACAGTCAACATAATAAAAAGTGGGAAACGATGTACGTAGAATTTAGCGGAGATCTAAATTTCTTTTTCCTCTTATTATTATTGTTAGTAGTAGTAGTAGTAGTAGTAGTAGTAGTAGTAGTAGTAGTAGTAGTAGTAGTAGTAGTTATAAGCCCAAGAATTCCTACGGAGAAAAATAGCCCAGTGGGGAAAGTAAAGAAGGAAGCATATAAACTACCAAAGAAATAATGAACAATTAAAATGAAATATTTTAAGAAACGCAACAATATTAAGTGGATCTTTCATAAATAACCTATAGAAGGAGACTTCTGTTAACCTGTTCAACAGGAAAATATTCGCTGCAAGTTTGAACTTTTCAAGATCCATCGGTTCAACTACCTGATTAGGAGTACCATTTATTGTGCTAATAACAGGACAGTAAATCTCTTACCAAGTACTTATAGGTTGTTATCAAGTTATGCTACCGAGGAATTGATCAGTTACTTTAGATATACAGATCTGATAACATATCTCCAAATGACCTTTAT
>NC_090742.1:118179860-118184860 GCF_036898095.1 Palaemon carinicauda | reverse complement strand
ATAAAATTGTTTGGTAATCTCAGTGTTGTCAAGTGAATGAGGATAGAGGGGAATATGTAAAGAATAGGGTAGACTGTTTGGTGTATGTATAGGCAAATGGAAAAATGAACAGTAACCAGAGAGAAGGATCCAATGTATTACTGTCTGGACAGTCAAAGGACCTCATAACTCTCTAGCGGTGGAAACCAGAATTAACAAAAAAGATGAAGAACAATCCTGCAAGACAACTCAAAGAAGAAATGCATCTTTTTTTTCAGTTACATTAATTTTGTAGATATACCTCTTCTAAAGTTAGGATGTTTCAGTAAAACAGGATTTTTTTTTTTTTTACATTTATATAATTTAGTCATTATAATAATTTTTTGGGGAAAGGAGATTATAATCTTAAAATTCTTCCACTTAATGACTAGATATTTCAATCCTATTTTTCAGCAAGTACAGTAACTAACGTTGGAAATGGTTATCGTAGCTGAAAATTTACTTTACCTGGAAAATATTTACATATTGTGGATGAAAATATAATTCTGATTAGCAATAAAATTACTTCCCATTCCCACTCTCTCTCTCTCTCTCTCTCTCTCTCTCTCTCTCTCTCTCTCTCTCTCTCTCTCTCTCTCTCTCTCTCTCTCTCTCTCTCTCTCTCTCTCTTTTTTACAGTTAGTGATAAGTTTCTTTCGTAAGCCGTATTGAAAACATATTAACTATTTCACTATCCTGCAAAGAGTTGTATGTTGGGTTAGAAATCTTTGTACTTCCTTCTCTTTTTTTCTCATCCATTCTTTTTTCAGCCTACCTCTATTTCATCTACCCTCTTATAGATTTTTTTTTTTATTGAAATATCAAGACAGAAATGGAAATGATGATGGATATTTTAACTCATTTTATTCATCCATTCTTATCTACTTCTATTTCAACTACCCTTTCATAGATTTTTCTACTGAAAAATCAAGACTGAAATGGAAATGATGATTGAGTATCTTAACTCTTTTTATTCATCCATTCATATTTACTTTTATTTAACTACCTTTTCATAGATTTTTCTATTGAAATATCATGAAAGATATGGAAATGATATGACAAAATAATGCGGTAAGGAAACACAATATGTTTATGTTCAGGTATGAATTGTAGATTTTATAATTTTGAAATTTGTGATCTAGCATGAAGATATCCTTTGGCCTTCAGAGATTCGCCGAATTTACCAGAAACAAGAACCAAGATCTAAAACCAGTCTCGTAAAATCTTCTTCACCAACGAAGATGTAATTAGTGTGGAGTGTTTTGCTCTAAAAGGCCATATTGGGGGGAAGTGGGTTTATATTCTAGCTGGTTTAGTGTTTGCTTACAATTCCAATAATGGCAGTCTTTCGGTATACATACTCATAAATCAACACACATACAAAAAGTGTAAAATTAAGTATCTTCCTTATATAATAAAGAGCAAGAGTCTGGCTATATATATAATATATATATATATATAGTATATATATATATATATATATATATATATATATACATATATATATATATATATATATATATATATATATATATATATATATATATATATATATATACATATATATATATATATATATATATATATATGTATATATATATATATATATATATATTATATATAATATATATATATATATGCGGTCACGCTAGGTGGCATTGCCGAGGTATGACTACTTGATGCCACCCTGTCCCTCGGGTAAGGGGAGAGAAAGTAGTCATACTCTGAGGGGAGGAGTTACCCCGAGAGGTACACCCGGTAACCACAAAATGCTCTGTTACAGTTAGGAAAGGGGGAGAGGGTTGGAAGAGTTGAATTTGTATGTGCGCGTGTCTGTGTGTGTGTGCATATCTACTTAAATATTTAGCCATAATTTTTGACAGGTCGCGTGCACTGCTTATATATTTGTTATGCCCTCTTTGAAATTGACATAAACTCAGGTGAAAATATTGTTAAATCCTAAAAACAGAAAGGTTATACAACACAGAAAAGTTAGTTTAATTAAATTTTGAGCATTTTGAATTTTTAGTGAAAATGTGCACAGAGCTGTGCAACATCCTATTTGAATATCCGCAGCGAGAGGGGTTAAAATCAATCACGTGTTTAACAAAGCTCCCTGTAGATTTCTAATCTAGTTATTTGAAAAGCACCAAAATATATATAAAATATGAAGTTATTAAAATGATCATGCATGTACGTATACCATACCATATGATTTCAAATAATTAGAAATCAGTTATGAAAAACATGTTTTATTTGTACTTGAAAAGAAGACATAGGTAACCTCTCATCCCTAATGGTCTGGCAAAAAGACATGTGTCACTTGTTAGTTGTTTAGGGTTTTCGTGGCCTATTGGAAACATCCCTGCCTGGTGATCTGTTGGACTGGAGTTCAAGACCCGCTCATGTTCAATAGTTTCCTGTAGTGTCTACAACCTCCCCATCCTTGTGAGCTAAGGATGGGGGTCTTAGGGAGTCAATAAGTCTATTTTCTGAGTAATCAGCAGCCTTTTCCTGGCCCTCCTTTGTCCTCGCTTGGGTAAAGAAGCTGCTGGGCGCTGATCATATGTAAATATGGTCATTTTCTAGGGCATTATCACTGTCTCTTGCCTCTGCTATCCATGGTCGCCCTTAAAACCATTAAATTTTTTTTATAGATACTTTAATACAAAAAGAAAGCTATTCAAGATTATGGCTCTGTTTTGGAGATATTTATGCGGAAGTTTTCAAGAGGTACATCAAATAGAAACCACTAAATTTTTGCTTGATTCCCAAAGTCTGTTCTTTAATCAATGTATTTCCAGATTATTCTATATTTTTAATTTTGCAGGAATATTTATCTTGTAAAACCAGTTCTTGAAACGTTTTGTATACTAAGATGTCTCCTATTGGAAATTCTTCTGTGATAACTGGTAGATTCTAAATTTTTTTTTTTTTAGGAATAAAATATGTAAGCGTGTTCAATAACCTTTATTATTCATAAACTTATATCAAATAGACGAGGTAGTGCGGAAAAAGGTATACAATTACTTATTCGGCTAATATGTATCTGACTGAGGTTTTGTAAAAGCGCCAGCATTAATCAAATTATGATTATATTAAAAGCAGTTTTGGTCACATCTTTCAATATATATTGGATTTATAAATTTAATATTTCGGGTGAAATAAGGACTTTCATATCCGATTATTGTACGCTGTTTGATTAATTGTGTTGTTGATAAATTGAATTTCAATTCAATAACTCAGAGACAAGCTCTCTCTCTCTCTCTCTCTCTCTCTCTCTCTCTCTCTCTCTCTCTCTCTCTCTCTCTCTCTCTCTCATCATCATCAATGTCATCATTGGCCGTCACTAGCCCACTGCAGAAGAAAGGCCTCAGTCATGCCCTTCCACTTGGGTCTGTTCATAGCCTTTATTTGCCACTGTAAACCCACAAACTTTCCTAGTTCGTCAATCCATCGGCTTTTCTTCTTTTCTCTGCTTCTTTTATGATCTATAGGGACCCATAATGTTATTCTTAATGTCTATATATTGTCTGCCATCTCATTACCTGTCCTGCCCATGTCCATTTTTTTTCTTACATGTTATTAGAATATCCTTGACTTTAGTTTGTTTTTGTATCCATGTTGCTCTTTTTCTGTCTCTTAGTATTATCATTATTCTTACTACAGTTCTTTGAGTTGTGGCTAGCATATTTTCTAAGGCTTTAGTGAAGCTCTAAGTTTCTGATGCATAAGTTAATACTGGTAGGACCATCTGATTGAATATTTTTGTTAGAGAAAATGGCATTTTACTTTTCAGAATCTCATTTTCTATACCAAATGCTCTCATCCTATAGTTACCCGTCTTTTAATTTCAGTCTCGTGTCTTGGGGAAAGACTTACTGACTATCCTAAGTAAGTATATTCATCAACAATCACTAGCGGCTCGTCCAGAACTCTTATTTGTTCTCTCTCTCTCTCTCTCTCTCTCTCTCTCTCCTCTCTCTCTCTCTCTCTCTCTCTCTCTCTCTCTATATGTATATATATATATATATATATATATATATATATATATATATATATATATATATATATATATAAAATGTTTGTGTATGTATTGTATGTATATGTATACAAAGAGAAACTGGGTGAAAAATTCTACGTTGTATTTTTCCTAATCCTAAATTTAGGAAAAAAATCAGGCAGGCAATTACTAGAACTTTAAATGCTTAGAAAAAATGAAATAAAAATATCAGTATAAAACTCCTAATGAAGTTACATATTTTCTCTTTTCTTTTTTGTTCTAAGCTGAGGCCTGAGCTAATATTTAAACATTGCTTGCGCACCAATATCATTCTTACATGCATACACTTTCTCAGAACTTATTTTCTTAATTTCTTCTTATTCTAATTTACACCTTATATGTGCTTTTTTGTAAAAGATAAGAAAAAAAAAAAACACCAAAACAAGTAAAATAACTTAAGCAATATTATCATACTGTCTTCACAGAATTTTAGGATGAAAGGATGTTTTTGCATGCAAGTTTTGTAGCGTGGGGAGTTATAAATGATATGCCAATTCTCATGTTTAAAGATATCTTAGTTCATATCATTTAATTATTTTTGGCTTAGCAATATATAAAAAGAGAATAGAATAACCCTATTACATTCCTCTGATTTACATTTTACGTAGAATTATATATGTAATTTCTTACATCATGCAGTTATTGCTTACATCCTGACCGATTAAATACATATCTAACTCTAAGATCATAACCAGTTAAAATTTATGCAAGTTTTCTGCATAGATAATCAATTAGTCTGTAGATATCAAGTAAAAAAAATATACATTTTAAAATTTGTCTCATAAATTGTGATTATCAGAGTGTGAGCGATCAATAGACCTACCTAATGTAAACAATGTTCCGAAACACAGTCAGTTGCTCAAACAGCCAACATTTTTGAAAAGGTCACTGTCTATTAATCTGCAGGCCTGGGGTTCGA
>NC_090742.1:118164860-118167360 GCF_036898095.1 Palaemon carinicauda | reverse complement strand
TTAACCCATTGCACAAATAATTGCCTAGTGACCCAGGCCTTCGAGTTGGATCGCCAGAAAACATGAAGCTGATCCTTATCGACGTTGTGTGCTTTATAGGCCCTAGGGTTCTCTGAATGGTAAACCAGTAAGGGCTTGACTTTAAAGTCCCCGCTAGCGTTGGCACATAGGGCAAGAGTCAACCGATCCTTCATTGGCTTATGCCCAGGCAATTTCTTCTCCTCGGCATTGATGTAGGTTTGACTCGGCATCTTCTTCCAAAACAGCCCGGTTTCATCAAAATTAAACACCTGCTGCTCTACGTAGCCTTCTTCCTGCACGATCTTTTCGAAGTTCTTGACAATGTCAGCTGCAGCCTTTGTGTCCGCACTAGCAGCCTCTCCGTGGCAAACAACTGAATGAATCCCGGACCGTTTCTTAAATTTCTCGAACCAGCCACGAGATGCCTTGAAATCATCTGAGGAAGGCTCGGTTGAACTCTCCCCAGCATCACCTCCAGAGCTCTCCTCCTTCAAGTCTGTAAAGATTGCGTACGCCTTCTCGCAGATGACGGTCTCGGTGATGGTGTCGCCAACGATCTCTCTGTCCTTAATCCACACTAGTAGAAGTCGTTCCATCTCTTCTATGATAGGGGTACGGCGTTTTGAAATTATGGTGATCCCCTTAGAAGGTTTCACTGCTTCAATAGCTTCCTTCTGTTTAAGGATTGTCGAGATCATCGACATATTATGGCCATACTGTTTAGCAAGTTCACTCACGCGGACGCCACGCTCATGTTTTTCAATAATTTCCTGCTTAACTTCTAAAGAAAGCCTTTCCTTCTTCCTTTTCTCACCAATATCACTACCACTGGCAAAACTAAGCCTTTTAGGACCCACACTTTACGTAAATTACCGTTAAAGGATGCACGTAGAAAATCACGATTGAAACAAAGTTAATAGCAGAACGCACAACCGCAAGAAGCCGACGTGAACAGAGGACTGACCGAAGCCGTGCTAATTGAGCGTCCCTCCGAGGTCGATGTACTGCCTTCTATCGGCGGAAATAAAAAACACTTCAGGCGCTATGAGCACCGACTACACGTACGGGTATTGTTTACTTCGGGTGTCGAAAAAAACATTCGGGTGTATAGTAGGAACGTGTTCGAATTGTACTTCGCGTGTAGAAAAATTCGGATACAACCATACAACCGGTACGACGAAAATTGCTTACTTCGTGTGTCGAAATAAAATTCGGGTGTAGAGTAAAAAATTTGCTCAAATTTTACTTCAGATGTTGGAAAATTCGGATGTAGATACGTTCGGATGTAGAGGTTCCACTGTATATATATATATATATATATATATATATATATATATATATATATATATATATATATATATATATATATATATATACATATATATATATATATATATATATATATATATATATATATATATATATATATATATATATATATATATATATATATATATATATATATATATATATATATATATATATATATATATATATATATATATATATATATATATATATATATATATATATATATATATATATATATATATATATATATATATATATATATATATATATATATATATATGTATATATATATATATATATATATATATATATATATATATATATATATATATATATATAAGTCCATAGTATGTCTCCTAACGTTGTCCTCATCTCTCCTCACCAGGTGTCCATACCATCTTAGCCTCCCTTCCTGCACTTTCTTTGATATTTCCACCACCTTTGTCGAGCCCCTTATTTAGTCATTTCTTAGCCGATCCTTTCTTGTCACCCCAGACATCCACCTAAGCATTCTCATTTCTGCCATATCCATCTTCTTCTCCTCTGTCATCCTCTTGCTTGCTGTTTCCGTTCCATACAGCATTGCTGTTCTCACCACTGTCCTTTGAAATTTTCCTTTTAACCTCAGTGGTATTCTTTTGTCACAAAGAACTACTGAGACTGCTTTCCAGTTGTTCCAACCTGCCTGTACCCGATGTTTAACTTCATCTTCCATACCTCCTCCAGCGTTAACAAAAGATCCCAATTACTTAAACTTATCAACTCTCTTTATCTGTTCTCCCCTAAGATGAATACTTTCTCTATCATCCCCCTCACTGGTGGTACACATATATTCTGTCTTAGATCTACCTTTTCTCATTCCTCTGTCCTCCAGTACTTGCCTCCACCTTTCCAATTACATTTCCAGATCTTCCCTGCTCTCTGCGCACAGAACAATATCATATGCATACAATATGTTCCATGGTACTGCCTCCCTTACCTCTTCTATCAAAACGTCCATCACTATGTTAAAGATAAATGGGCTCAGAGGTGACCCTTGGTGTAATCCTACTCTCACCTCAAAACCCTCTATCTCCCCAGCACTGCTCCTAACTCTAGTAAATACGCTACGGTACATCTCTTGCGTCAGTCGAACGTACTTCTCTGGCACCCTCCTCTCCCTCAGACT